>NC_140213.1:3075224-3317724 GCF_951802725.1 Rutilus rutilus | reverse complement strand
GTATGGCCTGTGCTGTGTGTCACTGGGGAACAAACACGAGCTCTCTGATTACACACGAGTGTTTCCGCTCAGGTAAGAGCTTCGTCCGTCGCATTCATGCCGTGTTTTCACTGTGTCCGGCTGTTGGTTTAGTGCTTTAAAGAGCCTCTCAGTTGTCAAACTCAATGTGACGTGTTAGTTTTTGGCCTAGTGTTCTCTGTCAGAGCTGTGTGGAGATTCCCTCAGGCATTCAGAGAGTTAAAAAGAGCCTTTTTAGCCACAGCCTTTCCATGTGAACTCCCTTCGTACACGTTTCCCCCCCTCTGCGTATCAGTCGTGGAGCTCTGAAAGCAAGCCGTGAGAAAATGAGGTGAAATCCTGCGGAGAGAGAAGAACAGAAGTGCTTTACTCCTTCCTTCCAGTTCATCAGCTCTGAAGCGGACAGACTTGAGGATCCCTCACATGATAGTGCTTACAGTTACACACACATCTCTCTCTCCCGGGATAAATCTCCCTCCACTGCTCTGGGAACTTGGGAACAGCATCCCATGCTGGTGTGAAGACTTTCTGAAGCTCTCAGGACTCCCTCAAACAGGTACTGATTTTACAGAATCACATTTGAGTGATAATGTTGTGTTTTGACAATATTCCATCATTTTAACTGTGAAAATAATTCAATAAATGAGCAATAAGATCTGTATTTCAATGTTGCATAACTTTAACAAGCATTATTTGAATGAATAAATTGAGGCATCTATATAGCTTATATATAGGCTATATATATATATATATATATATATATATATATATATATATTATAATGTACACTTTTTAAATATATAATTTACATAAATGCACATTAAAATAGTTTTGAATCGTGATTCATCTTCATTAAATTTTGCATATAGGCCTACATATAGCCTATATAAAACAAACTCGGGTGCAATATGTATGAAATCAAAAGGAATATGTAAAGGCCTATATTAACGCACGTGAATTTTTTTTTTTTTAAATATTGAACTCAATTAACGTTGTATCTGTTTTCCCTGTCATCCTGTCATAGCGTTGCAATATATATCCACGCTCTTATTCATGCAAATGCTTTTAAACCAGTCTGTGAATCTCCTGTCTGTGTGAAAAGTGAATCATTTGTGCACACAAACTACTGTCACATGGACAAAATTATGCTAAAATGCCCGATTTGTCGAGTATCATCATCGCAAGCACAGTCTTAAAATGAGTTAACTGAAGTCTTAAAGGAATGTAAAGATAAAGGGTTGTGAAAAAATCTGAAGGTCTTAAAGTGAGAACAGCCCAATAAACCTGCTGCTGTCTGTCATTATAATCAAAGAAAAAGAGGACATCCCTCACTGCTCTTGACTGAATAACGTTTGTAGAAGGATTCATCTATATTTAATTATAATTTATGCAGTGAAGACTGTAAAGTTTTTGATAACTTTATTTAATTTCTATTAGGCTTGCTATGATAGTCAGTGTTAGGCGGTGTTCAGTCGCAACATAATTTGCCCATTGCGCACCGTGGACTTTTTTTTTTTTTAGTTTAAAGCGTTAAAAATATTTAACGCAATTAACCCATTATCCGTTTTTTTCTGTCACCCGTTGACTAAGCGTGTATGATCGGTCTTATTAATGCAAATGCTTTTAAACCATTCAAGCCCGACAAGACCAAAGAGACCGCACAGCTAGGTTTATAGGGTAGAGTGGGGGAAAACGCCCCCCTTAAGGAAAATGTGACATTACAGTGAAACAAAACATAAATGTGACTAGAATTGCCATCCCGGTTTTGAGTGACTATGGCAGGAGTTATTCACCAAATATTAAAATTGCTCAGCCTTCATAATTAATTAGTATTTTCACTGAAAATATTTTTGTACAAAGGGGGCGTTTTGCCCCAGCGGTGGGGTAAAACGCCCCCCAAGGTGGGGTAAAATGCCCCCTTTCTTACCAACCAGTTTGCTTCATAGATCAACAGCAAAATTAACAGACAATAGTTTTTAATCGTTTTACCCCTCAGCGTAGCTTGCGTTTTACCCCGCAAGCTATGAGTTTTTAAAAAAATGTTTAATTTTTAAAATATAATTATATTCCTTATAAATAATATATGATATCATCTCAAACTACAGACTTCACTATTCATCTATCATACATCACTGCGATATCCTGCAGAACAATATTCTCTTAAACACTTATTTACTAATATCTGAAAATTATAGCATTTACCCTGTAGGCTAATCCTCTTCTCTTCAAATATGTCGCTGGTGTCAGCTTCTCCATAGAGATTTGTATATCCCCGTTATCAACGTAGTGCGGTAAAAATGTATCTTGACTACTTTTAGTGGTTATTTTGGGAAAAACAGGTGGGGGGCGTTTTCCCCCACTCTACCCTACTCGACGCGTCCGCGCGAGCACGAAGGTGCACGCGCAAAAATGACGTCATTGTGGTGTGGGCAGTCGTGCGCATTGGGTGCGCAAGACCCCATTTCGCTTGCCGGTGTGCACCGCTTTTTTTGTAACGCCGCGCGCGGCTCCGCATCCGAAGATGAACGACTTCGAGACTTCATTTAAAAAATGAGCATACAATAGCATAAAAAGTATTTTTAATGAACATAAAGGTCCATGTTTAATAAAAATGTTCACGAAACTTAATGAAATGTTTAGTGAAATTAGAAAATATTTAAGAGATCGTTAATATTGTATACATTTTCATATTTATATATTTTGTTTTAATGTCACGAGTAATAATCTCAGGGTTTACTGGGTTTTACACGATTCTTTTTGTAGTGTGGGATTGGTGGTTGTGTACTAAAATAAACATTGTCACGTGTGTATAGCTTTCTTCTTCTCACCGCTGATTCCTGATGGTTAGAGGACAATTACTCGAGTCACCCCCTGTCGTTTCAAAGAATACAGTACAACGGCGAGCGCGTCAAGTTTGCGCGCGCAGTCAGCGTAGACTCGCGCTGCGGAGCCCAAGGGGGCCAATGTTTCATAAAAAACTGAAGCTTCCCCGGGCGCCGCCATTGATTAGCGGACCATCACCTGCTGTTAGCATCCATTGACTCCCATTCATTTTGGCGTCACTTTGACAGCGAATAACTTTACATCTGAGGCGTTTAAAGACTCCATTTGTCCATTATTTTTTTCTAAAGAAACACGTAAATGTATAAAAGGCCTCCATTACCTTGTATATTACGTTATGGCCCCTCAGAAGCCGTTTTTGTAAAAATAGGCTAACGATTGCGTCATAACCACACGACTCTCTGGAAATGACCGTATAGACAGGAGGAGAAGCTCGCAGTCAAACGCTAAAGTACTTCGCTAAAGTTTCTCCTGCTCCCAGCTCATGGACAGCTCCATACTCACACTCTCCGTCACTCACCTGTAACCTAATAATCATGATTCATGAATGCACTCCGCTATCTTTTAACACATCTCCGGCGAACGGCTTCTTCGCGCAAAAGAAAAACTCTTCATGCTTCTTCAAAAACTCTTCAGAAGAAAAGCTCTTGATTATACGAGACTACTGTGAGTATGCGCTTAGAGCTATTAATGTCGTGAAAAATACATACAGGACACTGACAACGCGCTGCCAGACAGGACCGAGCAGACAACATTTAATATGAAACAAAGTCTTAACTTTCAAATTTGGTCAGTCAAAGAAAATTAAACCATTAATTGGTGGCTCTTTAATGTGTCGTGACAGATTGCCTCAGTTAAGGCTGCTCGTGAACCGATCATCTTTTCCTTGGTTAATTTATAGCATCGAATTAATCACATGAATGAACATCAGAAGGAATGTTGTTTTAACCGCGGAAAGACACTCCGTTATTCAAATCCACCGATGTTAATCTACTAACTCTCCTGACTACTTTCTCGGACAAAAATGACGGATTATGATTGGTCAGATCGCCTGTCAATCAAACTCCATGCAAAGGGTGAATTGAAAGTGAAAGTAAAATGCCTACAGTTAAGCAGCTTTGCACCAGCACCAGCTTTTTATAGGCAAAGCGATGTAACCGTGGGAGAATTTTATCACCGTCACATCTCCTACCAGGTATGTCCTACCAGTATCTATATATTTTATATAAAGTTTAGAGGTACATAATGCTCACATCGTCCTATTTTGGGTAAAAATACAACAAAATACGAAGTATGAACATAAGATAAGCCATAAGTTTGTATCCGAATGAGCACTCTTTTGTACTAAAAGTGTAGCCTATAATAAAATACAGGTGTCAGCAGTTAACGGGTTAATGTAACATCTCCCATTTCAGGACAAGCAAAATAATGTCAACTTACTCTCTGTACAGTGGCCAAAAAGTATATATATATACTGTATATGTGTGTGTACAGTACATTTATGCATTATGTGTGTGTTTGTGTGTATACACATACACACACACACACATATTGAACTCCTGATCTTTTAAGCAGTGTATAAACCCAAGGGCTTATTAGTGCAAGTTAATATATGAGTGTTAATACCCAGACATGTTTAAGCCAGTGTAAAGGCATTACTGTCTCTCCATCTGAGCTTTAAGCACATAAAGATTAAAGTGGCATTGGCTGTTTTCCCTGCTGGACCTTCACTCGCCGCTTTAGTGTGTTTTATTATCGTTTGGAGTGTGTCCAGAAAGAGCATTCCATTGATTTTTACACACTGAAGTCCTGATAGAGGTCATGGCAACGGAGACGCATCTTCGAGACTTAGTATTCATGTCCAATCTCTGGTGTTTCTTACAACAAACTCCTCGACATTTCTCACAGTGAAGAGGAGAACATCAAGATATCAGTCGACTCTTGATTTAACCAGGGCGTCTCGAGACACTTTTTATGGACGCTTGTTTCTGCCACGGAATTGTGAGGGAAAAAAGTCAGAATCGTGAGATGAAAATTACCTTTTTTATTTTTTATTCCGAGTTATTTTGTGCATTTGCTCTAAAATCTAATATAAATGAAATTAAAGGCCACTTACGTGCACTTAAAGAGATACACTTTCACTTAAATACTTTAAAAAAAAGTTTTACTTTAAAGTACATTTTAAATGATTGTTTTAATGATATTTTGTCTTGCTTTAAAGAAGCACACTTATTTTAATGTGTTGACTAAAATACTAAAGCACATGTAGTGTGATATTTGATTATGTAAAACTGTAAAAATATGACATACAAGTTTCAATATGACAAAGTATATTTTAGTTTGCCATAAATGCTTGTCATTCAGCTGTATACTTTATTATTACATTTATTTATTATTACGTATTTTATATGTTATATATTATAACCACATTTCAAAGACAATAGAAGTAATTAGGAAATTACATAAAAAGATGTACTTAGTCCCAATTAACAATATTCTTATGGAATATTGCAGTATTTTTTCTAAATGATTTATCCGTGCACATCATAATTATTGGTTTGAATTCATGTTCCTGGTAATCTTGAATCAGAATAACAGCGACTTCTCCTCTCTGGTGACGAGGGCGGGGCAACCTGTCACTCACATGAGCTCCACCAATAGCAAACCACAACCATCCAATCAATTCGCCACAAACAAACTCAAGCCCCGCCCACATTTGCTCTTGTTCCAGAAGCCATCATCACAACTTCTGTTCCATGGTGACTTTAAGTCATTCTTAAGTGTGTCATAACAAGCATTTTTAAGTTTAACTAATGGCAAATTTAAACACATTTTCATTTAACTGCATTAAATTGACAGTGTCCAGAAACATTCAGTTTGCACTCTTACATTTATTTTTTATTTTATGTATGCTAATGTGCCATTTGTTCACATATCATTTGTTTCTGGTATATATGTGTTGTGCAGGTCAATGGCGAGGATCTCCACTCATATGTGTGTGCTGGTCTTGACCTTGATCCTCCTGGTGTGTGAGATTGTGGTCGGCCGAATCTGCAGATCCCTCATGATCGCGGTGGACAGCTTTCACACACTCTACGTCTTCTTACAGTTGTGTCTGTCGGCATTAAAGCATCATCCCAGTTCTCTTCCGTCTGATGAGCATCTGGACAGAAGGAAGCGTCTCGAGCCCTTCGGCGTCCTGATCTCAGCTCTTCTGATGGCGTCTCAGTGTGTGTCCATCAGTCTGGAGATCCTCACACACCTCGTGCAGCCAGAAGCCATTCAACACCCACTCTTGTCTGTTGTGGTCGGAGCAGTTAGCCTGATATTAAATATACTCGCATTGGCCTGGAGAAGGAGAAGTGGAGGGATGGATGGAGCTCATTCTCCATCAGAAAGCAAAGGTGTCTTTGATTACATATTTGTGTTAATGACCAGAGATTGAGGAAGCAATCTAGAACACGAGAGGAAAGCTAATACAGGGATTTCTGATGTCTTTCTCAAGATCCCGGTCAGTTTTTCTGTTTGCCGTCCCTTAAAAGCATCTTTGTTTAATCATATGATTAAAAGTGAAAATGGTCGTCCAGGTTAAAGAGCTGAAACACAGTAATGCAGTTACAATATTATCGAGGAAGAAGGTCTTCGCTGCAAAACCAAAGTTGGAAAGTTAGCAAGATTTTCATGCTGAATGTCTTCATGTTGGCCCTAAAATCACTCAAAATCCCAAACCAAAAGCCCTAAACCACAGAAACCCAATCTGAAAATAAACATTTTTTTTTTGCATTCGTCATTGGGTGGATCTGAATTGTCAAAACATCTCTCAAAATGCTTGCTACGGATGCGAAAAACGCAGGAAACCGAACCCGGTCCGAATGTTTTTATGACGGAGGCAGTGTGCAAACGTGATTGACACAACGTGAGGTCGGTTTTTTTTGACGTGCAAACATTTCAGACTCAATGTGCAAGACCTTTAGTGGTAGAAATGATCAGTTGTGCAGTGATGAGAATATATTGATTATTTAATTTCACATTTCTTTAGTGATATAGGATATGCAATCAGTTCCACGTTCTGTGAGCTGATGTTTCGTGCCTCTTATGATCCATCAGGTCTACTATAATCTCTGTGATGATGATGATGATGATGGTTGTGTTGTAGATGGTCTTCAGGATGACGCACTGATGTTCTGCAACCCTGAAGCTTCCAGTGTTCTGGATCCAGATCGAGGCTCTTCTGAGTCTCCAAACCTCAGCGCCACTAAACCAGTTCCTGAGTCCAGTATCGGTGAAAGATCTGAGGAAATCATTCAGAAACTTCCAGAAGAGCCTCGTCACCCGACCGGCACCGAACGCACCGGTGAGAGAGAGGAACAACAGCACTGGATCTTATGTCATGCTAGTTTAAGAAGAGATGTATTTTCTGCTCTCCAAGGCTGCATTTATTTAACCAAATACAGTAAAATCAGTAATATTGTGAAATATTATTAGAATTTTAAATAACTGTTTTGAATGTGAATATATAGTAAAGTGTAATTTATTCCTGTGATCAAAGCTGAATGTTCAGCATCATTACTCCAGTCTTCAGTGTCACATGATCCTTCAGAAATCATTCTAATATGATGAGTTGATGCTCAAGAAACATTTATGATTATTATCAGTGCTGAATTATATATTTGTGAAAACTATGTTACATTTCATTTCAGGTTTCTTTGATGAAAAGAAAATAGACATCATCATTTATTTGAAATAGAAACATTTTGTAACATTAAAAATGTCTTTACTGTCTCTTCTGATCAAGTTAACGTGTCCTTGCTGAATAAAAGCATTCATTTCTTACCCCAAACTTTTAGATGTTAAATGTTTCACGGTTTCCAATACATTTTACGCATCAAAAAAAAATGTCAACATTGATAATAATCAGAAATGTTTCTTGAGCAGCAAATCAGAAT
Source organism: Rutilus rutilus (assembly GCF_951802725.1). Taxonomy (NCBI): domain Eukaryota; kingdom Metazoa; phylum Chordata; class Actinopteri; order Cypriniformes; family Leuciscidae; genus Rutilus; species Rutilus rutilus. Next base: position 3,309,919 of record NC_140213.1, on the reverse strand, counting down.
GACTTCTGAAAGATCATGTGACACTGAAGACTGGAATAATGATGCTGAAAATTCAGCTTTGATCTAATTTTAATAGGCTATACACATAGAAAACGGCTATTTTAAACTGTAATACTATTTCACAATATTACAGCATTTTTAATCACATAAATGCAGCCTTGATGAGCAGAAAAGACTTATTTTAAAAATGCATTATCCCACACTTTTGACATTTACGATATAATCACCATTTAACACACTGTAATTAGTTTGTTTTTAACCTGCCAGTTCCCCGGTGTTCTCCTGAAGTCTCCAGGTTTCGAAGCATCATCCTCAGTGTGATCCAGGATCTGCTGTGTCCACTCCTCGTGCTGTGCACCGGGCTGGTTCTCCTGCTGTCCGAGGCGCACTGTCACCGGCCTCACTCGGACTGTCACCTGCTGGTGTACCTGGACGCGGGCCTCTCCTCGGCCGGGGTGCTGGTGCTGCTCTCCGCGGCCCTGCCGAAGCTCCACCGCTACGGGCTGCTGGTCCTCCAGGCGGTGCCGCGGCACGTGTGCGTCGATCAGGTGCGTCGGTGCGTCAGCGCGGTTCCCGGTGTGTTCTCGGTGCACGAGCTGCACGTGTGGCAAATGTCTGACGCGCTGCTGGTCGCGTCGCTGCACGTGCACTGTCCCGACGCGCTGAACGCAGCGGAGTGCGGCGATCTCATAGCGAAGATTAAAGACGTGCTGGGTGTGTTTGGCATCGAGCACTGCACCGTGCAGCCCGAGCTCCTCTCCGGGCCCGGGAGACCCGCCGGCGGGTCAGGCTGCAGTCTGCGCTGCGGGAAAGAGTGTGTGGAGAAGCTCTGCTGTTCCCAACAACCGGCGGATGATGATTCCCACATTCCCGAGGCGCAGAGACCCGTGTGTGTCCAGGAGGAGAACCCCTGCTCTCCAGCGCCTCAGAGGGAAGAGGAGATGATCAGAGATGTGGTGATTGAGAACACATACCTGTGATTTAACGAGGTTGTCGTATTTTTGTGAACTGACAGCGTTGTACTGTACATGATGGAGACTCCAGCAATAAACGCTTTTAATATATGCAAAAATAGTTGAGTTTATCACTACGGAGGCTCAAGTCAAGTCACCTTTGTTTATAGCACTTTTTACAATAGGGTCATGTGGGACATTTTTTGCATTTCAGACTTCTGTGACATATTGTGAAGTGTAGCCAAACCATTAAATCCACACTCAATACCATTAAAAAAACCCAGGATGTGTCCTAATCAAATCAAAAGAGAAAATTCAGATAACACTAGAGAAATTATAGACATATCAGTGCTCTTAGTGCAAGTGGTCTGAGACAATCTGCAGCTTTCTAATGTGGGACAGTGAAAAATCTATGATAAAAGACCAAAGATCACCTTGATTCATGTAGAATAGTAAAATCTTCTTAAGTTAGTAATTCTCTTGGTTATGGATGGATAACTGAACATCCTCAGACAGATAATACAATATCATCTAGTTCAGTTTACTTAACAACAAACACAAGCAAAAACAACAACAAAACTTTAATAAACTTAAATTCATAAACGTTCTGTCAACTCCAGTTGAAAAAGCTTAATCGTAACAGGCTTTTTCTCCATCCTGAACTGCCTTAATAAAAACAAACCGCAGAGATTCACTCTGGACTCCTACAATTCTGGAAACAAGTCCTTAAAGGGGTCATATAATGCCATTTTTGTACAAGTTAATATGATTCTTTAGGGTAATTAAAAATTCTCATTAGTATTGTAAGAAAACACTCATTTTACCTGGTCAAAAACAGCTCTGTTTTCAGCACGCCGTTTAAGTGCATGTGTCTTTAAATGATAATGAGCTTTGCTCACCCCGCCCCTCTGTTCTGTGGGGCGTTTTGACACAACACTGGTGGAGTGTTGCCTTGACAACAGTTGAGGGTATATTTTGAAGAATGGCAGCGGGAGTCTCTGAGGACACATCTGTGCAACCGTATCAATTTGAACCGGAGTCGGACCCGGAACAAGATGACGGCCCCGAAGAAGTTCGACAATTAAAGTAAGCTTAGTGTAGTGTTACCACGTTAACTTTAACACCTGCGTACACCGTTTGTAATAACACAATAACCATAACGCGTTGTTCATTATAAACGTGGGATTATGAATTATATTGAGAACGTCGTACATAGAAAACATGCCGTAATGTACCCTGAGTGTAAACAGCCGCATTCATCGTGAAGCGTGCTAGCGATTTGCAAAGATTAATATAAATATTAATATAAAGGTTAATAAAACGTTACACTCACTTCTTCTTCTGGAGGTGCAGCAGGAACAGGAATAGTTGGTACCGATCCTTTTTTCAGGAGCAGCTTCTTAGCAAAACCAGCTTTATACTGACCCTCGTTTGTAAAGCAGTCTAGTGTGTGAAATGATTCGCGCAAACATGAAAGCATTGACGTTGATCGTGGGGAGTATTCCCTTCGAAACAAACTCAGCCACTGCGTCTTCAGCGGTTTGGATTTAGGAACATCAAAATGACTGCTGTGTTCCTTATTACACCCAAGAACAGAACACCACAATCTCTGACGCCATTCTGCTCCAGCGTATCAACAATGGCGGACTATGATTGACAGCTCGCTCACGAGCGAGCGAGGGCGGGTCTGTGTTGAAACGCTGCTGTCAATCAACAATCGTGGGAGGGGTGTCCGACCGTGTGACGAACGGCTTGATTTGAGACGGGGAAAACATATAAGAAGATTTAAAAAAAAAACACTGGATGGATTTTTATCATTTTATGATGGTTGTGTACAGGCACTGCCAACACACATTTCAGTACAATCAACTTGTAAAAGTGCATGTACCATTATATGACCCCTTTAATGTCAAGACACCTTCATCGTCTATAACCCCATTGTTCTCTGCACAGCTTTCGTTAAAAATCATTTTAATATATGTTTCAAATATGATCATCAGGTTTATTTCTTCATCTCTCAATCATTGTTTTGCATTGCATTATATGTTTTAAAACTACAGAACTTTGATCATGAAACTAATCATGTAAAAAAAAAAAAAATGTTTACTAATCATTTAAATATCATCTTACTAAGACAAGTATTGAGAGATATAGAGTGACGACTGATATTTATATCCATCGCTCTGCTTCGTGTCGTGCCTATAACTCCCTTCAGCTGTGACTACTTCACCATACCTTATAGCTTACTTAATGTTGTTGCTATACTGTTATAAAGATCTAATTTATTCACATTACAAGCATCAGAACTTCATCTTACTTTTTGCTCATAAATATTAGCATTTGTCAGGCTTTACGGAGTTAAAATGTTTCAATATATTGCATTTTATCAAGTTTAGGATGGGTTTGTATTTTGCATAAATGGATGGCATGTGTTTTTATATAAGAAATCTCCTCATAAACATAAAACTGCCCCTTGAAATTAGGCAAGTATTGAAAATAAACTGTAGGCCTACATACAAGTCTCTCACATTCTCAGTTACTATGTAGCTCACATGACTTTACTTTTGCACCATTTACACTCTTGTGGAGTTTGAAACACTACGCAAAGTAAATGTAATAAATTCCATGCATCATCTTTTGATACTAATAAATTGCATTTTAATACATCTGGATGCATTCATTTCTTCACGAAGTTCTTTGAAAACACACACACAAAAAATAAAAAAATAAAAACACAAAAGATGTGAATACTGTAATGCCCAAAGAGCAGTGCTTTGTTTTGTTAAGCATGAGAAATTTGATCTGTGAGCAATTCATAACACACATAGAAAAAATAGAATTCTTTAAAGGAAAGCAGACATTTGTTAGACATGAAATACCCTTTTACTGATGCTACAAGTTTGCAAAAGCCACCTTAGAAACAAAATAATAAATGTTGCAGATCAGTCTCTTTATAAAGACTCTTTGAAGGCATTTATGAGGTTTATATTATATAGTCAATGACTTTTATTTTGAAATGCATACAGCGCCTTTCCACTTCCGCAAGTAATTTGCGACATCCGCTCTTTCGCTGTTTCCTTACAACGGCTAGTACAAGTAAATAGCTTTTATCATGAAGAAATTATAAATACCTACTAAAATATCCAATACAATATGAATGTTTTGCCTTGAAACCGATGATCATGGCGAGGATTGGAGAAATTATTCATCTTAACGTCGGGGGCAAAAGGTTTGTGTATTGAAGCAACTGTTATATCCTGCTCGAAACAAGCCACACACTTCATTAACACACTTAAGAACTGTTAGACACTTTAGTGTAGTCTTCATAACACCTAGGCCTAGTCTGCAGTAGAGTTTCAGCATTATCCCGCTCACTGAGACAGTAATGAACATCTGCACACCTATAGAAGCAGCAGAAAGGCCTGATCTGTAACCCTGAATCCGCTTTTCTTCTTCTTTTTCTGTGTGAATATACAAACTCAGGTTCAGCACCTCCAGACAGACTCTGACGTGGGTTCCCGACTCCTTTTTCTCAAGGTTTGTGTGTCAGATCAAGCTAAAGCTGATCAAACCCTTCCTTCCTCTATGAATACTGATCATATAAGGGCTTTTATAACGTAAATTAGGTTTTATAATAATAACAACTGACCACACTAATTTACAGATTTTTTATTTTGTCATAGCTCTCATTAGGACATTTAAAAATTTATAATATGACAGCTTTTTTTGATTATTGTTATTTTCTGTCTAGTTTATTAAGTGGACGGATATCAACACTGAAAGATGAGACTGGAGCGGTAAGGTTTACTCTCTTCCGTTCATATGCTAATAATAATATAATAATAATAATAAATGTTGCAGATCAGTCAGTCTTTACGTTTAAGATTCTACTCTTTGAGCCATTTAAATGTTCATTATGTAAAATGTGTCTCTTCAGATTTTCATTGACAGAGATCCGTCTCTGTTTGCGCCCATTCTCAACTTCCTGCGCACGAAAGAGCTTCACCCCAGGTAAGACATATAGTCTGTATATTTTATAAATGTGTCAGATAGTCTGTTAACGGTGATATGGATGATTTAACACTGTGAAATGAAGTCTCTTATTATAGAAAGTGTTTTTATGGCAGGTCCATAGAGGTTCACTTATTAATGCACGAGGCAGAGTTCTATGGGATCACGCCGCTGGGTAAGATCTGCGCTGCCATCATTCTCATGGTGTTATCCATATGTTTATGAAAGGAAATGAAGGTTTAGTGTGTGTGTGTGTTCCTCCTCAGTGAGAAAGCTGCAGTTGTGTGACGAGTTGGATCGCTCCTCCTGTGGGAACGTGTTGTTTAATGGATACCTGCCGCCTCCAGGTACAGAACACACCAACCCTGAGGTCGTATAACAGGACAGCGTCTTTCAGTCATGAACACGTGTGTGTGTGTGTGTGTGTTACAGTGTACCCAGTGAAGCGCAGGAACAGGCACAGCGTGGCAGGACCCCAGTTCATGGGTGGCCGTTCGGCGCCGGTGGAAAGAGCCCCTGTGAGGAGGAGCAACACAATGCCACCGAACCTGGGCAACGCTGGCATTCTGGGTAAAGCGGTCATCGAGGAGCGAGTGCCAGGTGTTCGACATTCTCCACTTCTCTATTCAATTCTGTTCCACATAATGTTATATTCCATTCTACTCTGACATGCTTTGGTCTATTCTGTTTACTTTTAGCTATTCTATTTTCTATTCTACTGACTAACTGTGGTCGACTCGGCTCTATTTTGTTCTTTTCCACCTCTGATTTACTCTATTCTGTGGTTTATTCTATTTTATTTTACTCTGTTCTACTCGGTTCAATTCTATTTGCTCGATTCTACTCATTTCTATTCTATCATTCTATTTTATTCTATTACTCAGGTTAACTCTACTCACTTTCATTCTATCCTGCTAATTTCTATGTGTGGTTTATGCTGTTCTGTTCATTCTATTTTACTTTGTTCTGGCTATTCTTTTTTTAGTCTGTTGTTCTCTTCTCAATTCAGCTCTTCTGCTCTGATTTGCTCTATTCTATTTGATTTTGTTCTGCTCTGATCAGTTTTGTAACATTATACTCAGTTCTTCTCATATTTATGCTGGTTTAGTTTAATCAATTCTGTTCTATTTCATTCTCCTAATTTCTACTCTGATTTGCTTTATTCTCAACTCATTTCTGTTTTACTTTACACATTTCTACTCTTCAGTCCTACATCTCTGGTTTATTCTATTCTATATTACTCAGTTCTGCTCTGAGTTCTTTTCTATTATACTCTGTTCTTCTCATTTCTACTATGCTTTATTTTATTCTGCTTTATTCTACTGGTCGGTTCTTTTTTACTCTCCAAATTTCTACTCTGATTTGTTCTATTTTATTGTATTCAGTTCAATTTTACTAATTTCTACTCAATTAGTCATTCTTATCTTCTCAGCTCTGGTTTATTCTATTCTATTTTACTCAAATAATTCTCACCCTAGTTTATTCTACTCTGATTTACTCTACTCATTTGCACTCTGATTTGTTGCATTCTATTTTTCTCAATTCTACTGTAGTTTAATCCATTATATTTGACTCATGTACTCATTTAAGGTGTGCACCCTTACCAGTTTAAAATGCTAATTTCTAATCATTTCTGTCCTCGTGTGCTCTTGTTCAGGTCCGGTCTCTGATCCAGGCATGGTCAGGATCATATGTGGTCATCATAACTGGATCGCTGTGGGCTATGCCCAGTTTGTGGTCTGTTACAGGTAGGGTTTCTATGACGACACGTCACAAATAGAAATGTTTAGGATGCACACATTGAAATACGGCATCCCTCACGCTCAGGGTTAAAGAGTCCACTGGATGGCAGCAGGTCTTCACCAGCCCTCGACTGGACTGGGTGATTGACAGGGTGGCTCTGAATGCCAAGGTCATGGGCGGGTCACTGGGAGACAACGATAAGATGGTTGCTGTGGCGTCGGGCACTGAAATCATTCTGTGGGCGATCTGCCCTGATGGCAATGGCAATGAAATTGGTACGTTCTTATTTCATTAAGTTATACTTCTTTCCACTCCCTTTCGAGCAACTATTATTAGTGTAAATAATGTATGTGGATATGTGTATCAAAATTGTAGTGTGTGTGTGTACAGGTACACATGTGTGTGTATATATATGTGTATGTGTATAGTTATTATTTGTAATGTATATGTGTGTATGTATTTATATGGGAGATAAACTGTGCTATGTTTTATATATATATATATAGATATAAATAAATGTTTTTTTATTTATTTTTTTGTTTTTTATTGCTCTAATAAACTTCAATCAAATCAAATAAATGCATATGTTTATTTTATTTTTTGTGTAAATGTTTGTAAAGCACAGTTCCTGATCTGTGTGTGTGTGTGTGTTCTGATCCACAGGTGTGTTCAGCTTGAATGTGCCGGTTGAGGCTTTGTTCTTCGTGGGGAATCAGCTGATTGCCACCAGTCACACGGGTAAAGTGGGAGTCTGGAACGCCGTCACCAAACACTGGCAGGTACGTCGAGCTCCAGGACTGTTCGGGATTAGTTTGATGTGTTCTGCATTTGTTCACATTATGTCTGATGCATCTAAACTAAGGGAAGTGCTCACTTCATGATGTCTTACCCATTCTGTGCAGAACCAGGACGTTGTTCCCATCAACAGTTGTGACACAGCCGGATCTTTCCTCATTTTGGGATGTAATAATGGATCTATTTACTATATAGGTAAAGTGACCATCAAACCGGAATACTCTATTGTTTTATGTTTGTTAAGTTTTGATGCATAATCAGATCAAATAATCAAACACTATTTAAAGGGTTAAAAATGTCACTTTTATCATTAATTACTCACCCTAATGTCATTCCAAACCCGTAAGACTTTCGTTCATCTTCAGAACACAAATGAAGATAATAATAATACATTTGATTTATGATGCGCTTTTCTCACACTTGAAGCGCTAACAGAGTATAAGACCAGAAAAACACAAACAATATAACAAACCATATAAAACAAAACCATATAAAACAAGGCCATACCCTGATTAGCATCCAACACTTAGATATGTTAAATGAAATCATCATAAAGAAACTGTAAAATAAATCCATATGAATTATGACGGTTCAATTCAAGCCTTCTGAAGAGACACGATCACTTTATATGATTAACATGTTTAATTTAGGCTTTTACTCACATGTAATCATTAATAAAGGCATTTCTACTGGGTTGTAAAATATAAACAGTTTATTGTTGAATTTGAGGCTAAAACAGTGATTATTGTGCTGTACTGGATGCCGTTAGCTTGATTTATACTTGCTTAAGCTGTCATTTATTGGGATACATTAAAGAATAGCATCCAGCTCTACTGTGTGTTCATGACTGTTCAGATGTTCATCACGCTGATCTCTGACATCATCATCCATCATCTTTCAGATGTCCAGAAGTTTCCGCTGCGGATGAAGGATAATGATTTGCTGGTGACCGAGCTGTACCGAGATCCCACTGAAGATGCTATAACTGCTCTGAGTGTCTACCTGACGCCCAAAACAAGTAACACACCAGCCTTAGATATCCTCACACACACACACACACACACACACACACACACACACACACACACACACACACATTCTTGTACATCTATCTTTATGAGGACATTTATTGACACAATGCAATCTCTAGCCGCTTACCCTAACCTTACCCATCACAACTAAGTGCCTAACCCGACCCCTGACCTTAAACCGACCTTTAACCTCATTATAACCTTATCCCTAAAACCAAGTCTTGACCCTCAAACAGGCCTTTAAAGGCTCTCAGAAAATGAGGACCGACCAAAATGTCCTCACTTTACTCTCTTTGTCCTCACTCCAATGGTCTAAAACTCAAACTGGTCCTCACAAAGATAGTTGTACAAGTGTACACACACACACACATCAGCCTCAGATATCCTCACACACACACACACACACACACACACACACACACACACACACACACACACACACACACACACACACACACACACACACACACACACACACACACCAGCCTCAGATATCCTCACACACACACACACACACACACCAGCCTCAGATATCCTCACACACCAGCCTCAGATATCCTCACACACACACCAGCCTCAGATATCCTCACACACACACACACACACACACACCAGCCTCAGAGGCCCGTTCACACCAAGTTGATAACTATATTAGCGTCCACACCAGTTTTGTCGTCTGCCGCTTTAAATGCTCGAGCTCTTTAAAGCAAGATGGATTCTGATTGGCTGTCAATGTTTTTATCTGGGAATTATCGTTATAGTTGTGGTGTGGACTCTGCTATTCTTTTATATTTAGAACGATTTGTAGAACTATCTTTATCAGGCCATCCTTAAAAATATTTTGGTTTGCAGTAACAGCAAAAAAAAAGAAAAAAAGGGTCGGTAGGTCGGTCTATATTTTTTTATATAGGCTATAAAAAAAAGATTATAAAAAAGTATAGATTTTTCATTTTTAAAAAATAAAATCGGGGGGGGGGGGGGGTATATGACATTTTTCACCTATGTGGCTATGTCTAAGGGCTGTTTACACCAGGCCACTTCATGCGTTTTCTCAGATCGGATTGCAATCTGATTTATCAAAACGATTCCATTTACACCTGGTTACATAGGCTAAATGTGTGTTGTTTTTTTGCGGATATAAATCCGATCTTCAATTACCGCTATATGTAGATTTAATGGAGTGCACGTCACCGAAAGCAACAGTTATGACTACATTATTTTATTTATCATCAGCTAAAATTTCTGAATCAAAGCCCACAATAAGAGAAAGCGGAAACAGCCCTGGTAAGATCATTTCGTTTCTTTACATTTAATGATGATGATTGTGTGTTAAGCGTCAGCGACTTACTTTCACTTTGATTTGCGATAGTTTGCACGTTGATGCTCAGCTTCTCATCTGCGGCAATGCGTGTTGCAGTAGCGTCGTCATATCTGACTAAAACATGACATATAGCCTATAACACGCTCTCGCATGTTTATTTTTTAATAAACCATATTCAACAACATATAAAAATGAAATAATCTTTAGAGTAAAGCCGCAGCCATCATTACCAAGCGCGAACCATTGACAGTGAATGAAACGAAGCAAACTTAGCTTGCAGGCAGTAGTGTGACATGCGTTAACGGTTAACCAATGGTGTAATTGTAAACATAATCATAGATGACGCGCCACGGGTTTTTATTTAAAAGAAAGAACGTAGCTTATGGTTGTAGGTCTAGGCAATTTATATTCACAATACTTAATAACTAATATTATTTTATTGCATTTGTATTAGTTGTTTGAAGAGTTAAAAAAAAAATCGGTCGGTCTTAACGCAAGTTTACAACCGGCAAGTCGGTCGGACTGAAAGGGAAAAAAAATAAATAATTGGGTCGGTACTAAATTGACAGGGTCGGTCGGGTTACGGCAAACAAGAATATTTTTAAGGATGGCCTCATTGTAGTGAAGTGTACTGAAGTGATTTCATTAGTATTATATTATCTGCAAGAACAGTTTTTTTTAAATAAAGTGCACGTTCAGCACATTTAAGCACACTTGTTCTGCACAGTGCTGTTTCATGTGTGTGATGAGTGTGTTTGTTCAGGTGACAGTGGGAACTGGATCGAGATCGCCTACGGCACCAGTTCAGGCTCAGTGCGTGTCATAGTCCAGCATCCGGAGACGGTGGGATCCGGTCCACAGCTCTTCCAGACCTTCTCTGTTCACCGCAGTCCTGTTACCAAGATCATGCTGTCTGAGAAACATCTCATCTCTGGTGAGGAGGCCATGTCTCGATCATGTGTGACCCTGGACCACAGAACCAGTCACGAGTCGCACGGGTTTATCTGTGGCAATAGCCAACAATACAGTGTATGGGGCAAAATTATAGATTTTTCTTTTATGCCAAAAATCATTAGGATATTAAGTAAAGATCATGTTCCATGAAGATATTTAGTAAATTTACTGGATGCAGCACAATCGCCACCATAAATGAACAACTTTAAAGGCCATTTTCTCAATGTTTAGATTTTTTTTGCACCCTCAGATTCCAGATTTTCAGATAGTCGTATCTCGGCCAAATATTGTCCTATCCTAACAAACCATACAGCTTATCTATTCAGCTTTCATATGATGTATAAATCTCAATTTCAAATAATTGACCCTTGTGACTGGTTTTGTGCTCCAGGGTCACATATGCAGAATACAGTGGGGATAAAGCTGTAAAATCACTAGTAGAGTTAAAGCTGCAAGCAGCATTTATCGGGGTTCAAGCATTTAAGGCCTTTGAGCAGATAAGGCAATTTACTAATGAAATATGTGTTTTTTAAAGCTTTTTAACAGTTATAGCGGCACCTATGGTCCGATCTCCATAAAGTGTTAGCTACCCAAATGCAAAAGTTATTGATCTAGAGAGTCCAGAGAATTGTCCTAGACTGGTTTGGTTCCGATCGGGCGAGAAACCAGGGACTAGTTCGCGAAAGTAGGTTTTCTTTAGGTTTAGGTTTTCGACATAGCAGAACATTTCTCTAAATCGAAATTGGTCTAAGAGTTATGAGGGATTTTGTACTTTTGATTGCTGTAGCGCCACCTATGGGCCAGTCGGGGTCATACTCTGATAGGTTGTCCCCAAATTGAGGCCTACCATCTGGCCAGGTTTCAAGTCTCTAGGCCTTACGGTTTGGCCTACACGATCAGCTTTACAAATCCTTACAATTACAATAGGGTTTCAGCATTTCATGCTTGAACCCCTGAATATGTCTTCCTCCATGCAGTGTGTGCAGACAACAATCACGTGCGGACCTGGACGGTGACGCGTTTCCGAGGCATGATCTCCACCCAGCCTGGCTCCACTCCTCTCACCTCCTTTAAGATCCTCTCACTGGACGACATCGACGGTCATGGAGGCTGCGCTGCTGGGACTGAAATCGGTACGATGACATGATCATTCTCAAACAGCCTCATTCCTTCAGGACCAAACGTGTGGAATAATTAAGATCTTTCAGGAGAAGTTTCTTATGCTCACCAAGGCTGGATTTATTTGATTATTTTTTATAATTTAGGACAACTGTTTTATATTGTGATATATATATAGTGAAATGTAATGTATTCCTGTGATCAAAGCTGCATTTTCTCCAGTCTTCAGTGTCACATGACCCTTCAGAAATCATTATAATATGATGATTTGATGCTCAGTTATCAGTTATGATCAGCACTCGATTATTAATAATGGTTCTTATAAATATCAATGTTGCAAACCGTTTTTGCTGCTTAATATTTTTGTGGAAACTGCATTTTTTTATAGAAAGAATAGAAAGTTGCATGAACAGCATTTATTTAAAAACACAAAATCCTTAAATTGTAACATTAAAATCTTTACTGTCACTTTTGATCTATTTAATTTAATGTGTCCCTGCTGAATAAAAGTGTTCATTTCCTATACAAAACATCTTATATCAAACTTTTAAATTGTATAGTGCATCACAAATATGAAGCAGCAACTGTTGTCAACATTGATAATAATCATAAATGTTTCTTGATCATCCAGGGTTTCCGCGGGGTCTTAAAAAGTCTAAAATTTTGAACTTTAAATTTAAGGCCTTAAAAAGTCTTAAAAACGGCCAGATTTTCATCCTAGGCCTTAAATTTCATTTAGTCAGGTCTAAAAAAGTGTTTACCCTCGTTCATTTCCAGAAACGCTGGCCGCAGAAAGTTATTACAAAGTAGCAAAAAAGTATTGAGTTGTAGCCTACAAAGCGGAGCCCTAGAGCAGGGGTCTCCGTCGCTCGCGTGCTACCAATAGCTCGTGGCTTGATATGAGCTAGCTCGCCAGAGGCCGTTCACATATCGCGTCTTTTGCGCGCTCAAGTTTGTTCAAATGTAGGCGCGCGCCAAGCGCGCTCATAATTGAAGCGACGCGCTAATTTTTTTACCAGGCGCAACGAGATGAAAAAAATCTAAACTTTTCAGAATGCTGCAAACGCACCGCAGGTCATGTGACAGGAACCAACCAATCACCCCTTTCCATAACAACATTGAAAGCTCAGTCAACATGAAGGATGGGGGGTGCACCCAAACACTACTAATAAATATAAGCTAATGTGTAAATGTCAGTAATTTAGCTTTTTTGACTCAATCTTTTTATAAAAAATGATTTAAAGGCTGAAATATGAGGTTTATCTTTGTATATAACCTTTTTTGTCAAAACTTTATTTGAACTTGTACATGTTAGTAGATAACATGTTGCAAGACACTTTTAAAATCGTATTTTAATGTTTACGTAAACAAAAAGTGCATATTGATGCTAATCAATTTGTTATTTGCTGTTTTTCGATATAAAACTTGTTGAATGGACTTCATTCTGTAGTATTAGTACTTTTTGAACAGGATTCTGTGATAACCGTGATAATTTTGGTCACTTTAATCATCTCATCATTTCCTCTCTAGTTATGATCAACTAAAATCAACAATAATTGTGTTTTTACAGTATAATATGCAAAAGTACAATTTTAATTTACAATTAAAAAAAAATCTACCACACACACACACATTAGATAATCCTAGATAGATAGAAAGATAGATAGATAGATACTCTAATGATCCTGAGGTAACTATCTATCTAACTTGGATAATGCGTCGTGTAGGTCTTAAATTTCAATCTTTATGGTCTTAAAATGTCTTAAAAAGGTCTTAAATTTGACTTACTGAAACCTGCAGAAACCCTGTCATCAAATCATCATATTAGAATGATTTCTGAAGGATCATGTGACACTGGAGTAATGATGCTGAAAATTCAGCTTTGATCACAGGAATAAATTACATTTATAATTACATTCATAAATTACAAATTCCCACTATTACTGATTTCTCTATTTCTGATCAAGTAAATGCAGTCTTGGTGAGCAGAAGACACTTTCAAAGACGTATTATTCCAGAATGTTGACCGGTAGTGTATATGTATTTATTTGCTGCACTGGTCATGGGTCAGATGTGTGCATGCCGCTTGCTCCTGCAGGTCCGTACGGGGAGCGCGACGAGCAGCAGGTGTTCATCCAGCGTGTGGTTCCTGACACTGATAAACTCTACGTAAGGCTCTCCTCCAATGGGAAGAGGTCAGTTTAATATAACCGCCATTAAACTGTTGTTCTACACAAACTACATGTCCAGCAGTAACACTTCTGACTGCTTAAAGCATAACTCTCGCCAAAATGCAACCTAGGCTCTTTTTATTAATCTACCCGAGTCAAACTTTCGTTTAAAAGCATAATTAGAATGGAAACGCCACTTTTAAGTTTGACCGTATTTTCGTTTTCGGTCAAATTGCCTTGTGAATGGGAGTGCTTGGGGCACGACTATGATAGCATCAAAAATCGCTATTTTTAAAGCACTAAGAAGGCTCGACACAACATGAAACTGTGCTGGAAGTCTCACCAGGGGCTCTACACATGAACTCCAGCATTGAGAACATTGTTTGTGGACACAGAGTTTACTAAAAAAGAAAGATTTTGTACGACTCACTTTATCAGTTAGTGTTTCCGGTGGCTGGAATTCTGTCAGTCAAAAGTAGTCGATCTCCGAATGCAACGTAATGAACTGACTCCATATGAGGAAATGTCATGAACTTGTAATCTCAATGAAAAGCATGGTTTTTAGATAAAAAATTATCCGTGAATTTATGTGGAAACAAGCTTTAGGAGCTTTCCATCTCTACTCTCCTCATGTTACGTTGCATTTGGAGATCGACTACTTTTGACTGACAAAATTCCAGCCACCGGAAACACTAACTGATAAAGTGAGTCGTACAAAATCTTTCTTTTTTAGTAAACTCTGTGTCCACAAACAATGTTCTCAATGCTGGAGTTCATGTGTAGAGCCTCTGGTGATACTTTGAGCAAAGTTTCATGTTGTGTCGAGCCTTCTTAGTGTTTTAAAAATAGTGATTTTGATGCTATCATAGTCGTGCCCCATTCACTCCCATTCACAAGGTAACGAAAATACGGTCAAACTTAAAAGTGGCGTTTCCATTCTAATTATGCTTTTACAAGAAAGTTTGCCTCAGGTAGATTAAAAAAAAGAGCCTAGGTTCAATTTTGGCGAGAGTTACCCTTTAAATGAACTGATTAGACATCCTTGGACCGCGTATTGAGCAACACTTGTGGGAGGTGCTAAACGTGATCTCCCCTTTGAAGGGTGTGTGAGGTGCGCTCAGTTGACGGGACGTCCATCACAGCGTTTGTGGTGCATGAGTGTGAGGGATCGAGTCGCATCGGCTCCAGGCCCCGTCGGTATCTCTTCAGCGGACACAGCAACGGCAGCATCCAGATGTGGGACCTCACCACGGCAATGGAGATCGCTGGGAAAGTGGATATCAAAGGTGAGCATGGGAGCATTAATGTACATCCAGCCGGTTGTTATCTCAGAATGAACCCCGACAGGGTGATCCGCGGGGTCTTCATCAGGGTTTATTCTGAGATCACACACACACACACACACACACACACACACACACACCTTGAAGGGGTTTATTCTGAGATCACACACACACACACACACACACACACACACACACACACCTGAAGGGGTTTATTCTGAGATCACAACCGGCTGGATGTACATTATCCTGCTTATTACACGGACACTTGCCACATAGTGTGCATCGGGTCCTAGGCTGTGGAATACCCTCCCAATTTCCCTGAGAACACTGACCTCCTTACTTGAGTTTAAACACAAACTAAAGTTATATTTTCTCGAACAGGCATTTCCTTGATTTTTTTTGACGAGGTTTTTATATTATATTATGTTTCTGTCTTTCTGTTTTTTGTGTATTTTATGTAAAGCACAGTGGTCAACGTTGGTTGTGTTTACTTGTGCTATATAAATAAATAAAGAAAGAAAGATAAGAAAATAATTAGACACGAAATATTGATCTGAGTTAAAATATTGAATTAGCTCTTTAAACACAAAGCTTCCGCGGAGAAGCAGTTTCAGCGGCGAGATCACACTAGACGGACATTTAAGAGATACGGTATACAGTCATAACACTTATTACACAGCATTTCACCACTTAAATAATTATGGAGATCAGAGATATTGATTTCCGATTAAACTGTTTTAAAATCATTCCTGTTTGTATCTTATAATCCAACAGTGTACAAAACAATAGTCACAAAATGGCCGCCGCTGCGTTTGTGTGAAATGAGAGAGAGCGTGTCCATGATACTGGATGGCATAATAAATAACTGTACACAAAATATTGATTCGACTGAGTTGTAATATTTTATTAGCTCACCAAACGCAAAACTTCCACAAAGAAAACCCGTTCCTAGCGAGCGTGTAGCGCTGCTGACTCCAGTGACCCGGATGAGCCTGTGTTTCTGTTCTCAGCGGCTGTTATAGAGGAATAACACACCACTGGATGGAGCGATTGACCAATCAGAATCAAGTATTCCACAGAGCCGTGTAATAATGAATGTGAGATTCAGTGTATGTGCTGTAATCATAAGTTTGTGTTTTGTGTTGAAGCTCTGGGCGGTCCCACTGAAGAGGAGCTTCTGGAGCTTCTGGACCAGTGTGATCTGGCTCTGACCCGAACGCCAGACATGAGTCCTGCGGCCTCTCTCACACACTCCTCTCGCAACTCCATGTGCAGGTACACACACACCTTCCCACACTTACCCGGGTTCAGTAAAGGAAGAGTTCACTTAAAAATGTTTTCTCATCCTCAAGGTGTTTCAAACCTGTATGAGTTTCTTTCTTCTGCTGATATTCTGAAGAATGTCTGTAACCAAACAGCTGATGGACCGCAGTTGACTTGTTTGATTACCGACATTCTTCAGAATATCTTCCTTTGTGAAATTAATACAGGTTTTAAACAACTTGAGGATGAGAAAATGATGACAGAACTTTCATTTTTAAGTGAGCTAACCATTTAATTTATACTCAAATTGTTCTTTCTTATTCTGTATTCTGTTAAATTTAAAGGATTTTTGTAGAGTTAGGGGAACTAACCTAAACGTTATAAATGTGCAAATGTTTTGTATTATCTATCAGTATTTTACATACTGGTATTTTACTCTTAATGTAATAATAGAATGCAACTAATCTGGGTTTTTTCTCTCTCTCAACAATGCAATTTTGACTCGTTGCAACTTATATTCAGGTGTGACTTTTTCCCGGATTATAGGGTGTATTATAATTCAGGGTTTCTGCGGGTGTTAAAAAGGTCTTAAAAAGTCTTAATTTGCCCTTACACAAATTTAGGCCTTAAAAAGGTCTTAAATAAGAGCAGAATGTCTTAAATTCAATAAAGTAATGGCATTAAATGTTGCAAACATTTATTAAAAATGTATATATTCCTCAGTATTGTTGTCCTATTTTCCAATACAGCAAAACAGGACTTCATATTTAATGTCATTTTGTATCCAGTAAATGTATCTTGATTTAAGAATCGTTAGACGTTTGCACTGGAAAACATTCTGGAAGACTGTGGAAATTAAATATTTTTCTGCTGAGTGATCAGAGTAAAAGTTATTTCCATATTCTATTGGTTGGGAATAGAGTGATTCAAGCTACTTCTATGTAAAATGAGTGAACAAGTAATGCATATCTGTAGGAAGTTGTATTTTCAAACTCTGTCTGAGAAACACATTGAGATGTAGTAGCAACTCTTCAGAGAACATATTGCTGTAATTGTGTTGCCTTCAATTATTCCTTGCATTTTCTTTACTTAGTCTTAAAAAGGTCTATAAAAAGTCTTAAATTTACCTTCATAAAATCTGCAGAAACCCTGTAATTGTAATTACTGCAATATCCAGTGCCGGCAGATCAATAATATAGCGAAGTACGTGGCTCTATCTGCTTATTGGTCTCTCACGTGTTTCCCCACAGCCTCCAGTCTCAGTTAAGTGAAAGCACTCGAGCTGGCGCTGGTTTCCGGGGCCCGATTCCTCTTTCTGGCAGTCTTCCTCGTCAGGTCCCTCTGGTTCCCTTCAGTAAACCCCGCGAGCTGCCGGCCCACCTCGGCCTCAGCCAGTCCTCTCTGGCCAGCAGCGCCAGCAACAGCCCTCACCCGGGCCGGGACCGGGACGGCCTCGGGGCCATCCGGAGAGGCAGCTTCGTGGAGCGCTGTCAGGAGCGAGCCAAGTGCTCGGACGCGGGCGGCCTGGACCCGGGGAGGCGGAGCTTAGCGGCGTGCAGCGAGCTCGAGGCTCGGCTCGGACTCAGAATACCATCGTCGTTCTCAGCCCTGCCAGCGCCATGTTTATCATCGACACCACCACCACCATCATCATCATCATCATCATCATCATCAGCACCATGCATGAGAAGACCAGCTCCTGCGGCTCCAAACGCGTCTCCTTCACCCCTCAGTCCAGTTAGATCACAAACGCCCACGTCTCCCAGGCGACCTCTGACCTCTCCGACCAGCGAGAGCCCGTCCAATGAGAACGCACCCGGGCCAGAAAGCCCCGCCTCTCCTCCTTCCACCAGCCCTAAACCTCATATGAATGAAACCAGCTTCTGAGAGGGAGATTTATTATACTTTACAAAATATCAGTATCACAGGGTGCCTTATAATATTGAATGTGGAGTTATGAGATTATGTATATCGCATGCAAATGAGGGGAATATTCACATTCCGTTACTTTTTTTCTTTTGAACAAAGAAACATGGAAGTGATTTATATATTTACTCCTGACACTTTTTGGTCATGTTAATGTGAAGGCAGGATTGTTTAATCTTGTTTTTATCAAGCTTTAAAGCTGATTATTATGTTTTTGCGTGATTATAAACTTCCCAAGCGTAAATATGCGAAGACAACTGAAAATCACTGAAACGTAGGAACACTGTGGCTCTAGAGCTCCCGCTTCTTTGAGCATCAGCAACACTGGCTCAACCAATCGAGTGAGTTTGGGGGCGGGGCTGTGTGTTTAGCCAGCCAATGGCAGATCAGGGGTGTGTCTATTCAGCCTCTGAATTATTGATTGCTTTATCAGTTCCATCTGGTGATGCGCAGACATTACACACTTCAGCTTCTCAAGGCTTTGTGGTTTAGTCATGCTGGTTAGTTGAGCTCTGGTTAGTATTACTGCATGAGCTCTCAGACGCAGATATGTGTGCACATGGTTCAGATTAACAGGGTTATGCAATTGTGCTCGACTGCTAATTTAGTTTTTAATAGTCAATGCTAATACTGATATCTATAGAGCAGGGTGGACATATATATAATGGTAGCAAATAAGATGTACAAAACATAGATGAATTTAAATGAATACTTATTTTTACTCAAAATTGACTAAAAGTATCTGTAAACAAAAAAGTCCCACTGGTCAAATTTGTAGACTCTATATTGTCTTATGACGATAATCATAAAATATCAAACAATTTGTTGATGTCTGGAATAAGTAGTTCTTCTAAAAAAAATTATATATATACATATTTATTTGAATATGTAAAAACAATGGTAACACTTTACAATAAGGTTTCATTTGTTAACTAACAATAACAAACACGAACAAACAACTGTATTTATATGAACTATTAACAAAGATGAATAAATATTGTACAAATGTTTTGTTCAGTTCACAGTGCATTGACTAATGTTAACAAATACAACTTTTGATTTAAATTAGGGCTGCACAATATATCGAAATATCGGAAATTATCGAAATATCGCAAATGTGTGTATCGTGATGTGCATATCGCAACCGCTTACAATAACGTGAACTAAAGACGAAGAGAAAATCACTTGGCTGAATAACTTTTGTAGCTTTAATAAGAATCAGGATATATTTAATTCATACTGTGAAAACTAAGCAGTGTTTTATTATTCAGTTTCTGCTGTTTAATAACCCTGATGTAGGATAAGCTGAACCCCTGAACCCCGAGGTTTACACTGATGTTAAAATAACACTTCTTATACCACAGTAAAACACTGATGTTCACTGTCAGCAGCTGTAGGGATGTTTTATAGTCACAGAAAGAATGTGAAACGCATATGCAGGTTAAATAATTTTAAAGATAATTTAAGTTTATTTTACACACTTGAAGCATTATCATATCGCATATCGCATATCGCATTATTTAATGAGTTATCGCATATCACATTTTTCTTCAATATCATGCAGCCCTAATTAATGTATTAGTAATGAAATGAAATTAACATTCATTTATAGTAATAAATGCTGTAGAAGTATTGTTCATTCTTAGTTAATTTTAACTAAAGTATAGTGAACAAATGAAACCTTATTGTAAAGTGTTACCACAAAAAAAAGCATTTATGTCAATAACTAACAAAACCATGTGTAAGCCGGTGTAGACGTGAGTTAATGAGGACAGTAATAGTGTAAGCAATGCTTGGAGTGAGCAGCTCTGTCACACACAACACAATCTATATTCATATACATATATATATATTCAGCAAACATTCAGTGCAATTTCCACCAGTCCGACTCTTGATCCAGTAGATCTGGCAGCTTGTGTCACACCTGAGTGTGTGTTCTGGGTTAGTGTGAACAGTCTTCACTGCTGTATAGGATCCGTCTGCCTATGAAATGGGCTTTTACTATAGTAAAATCCTCAATTACTCCTTAAAGTCGGCTGGAATTTGATTGTGGCCGAATATGAACCCCAAACATGCAGAAAGCTGCAGTCCTGAATGATCAGTGTTCATATTATCAGATTTTTTTTTTGTTAAAAACCTCATAGTATTTTACCCCATTGATGGTAATGCTTGAAAATGTGGTATCAATGCCAGATATAATTCTGTTATAGTTGTGATCCCTAAATGTAAACTGGTGATGACTGTAATGACACTCGGACGCTGTGAATTCAACGAATCTTGTTGTGTTGAACATGAACCGTTTGATAAGTTATTACTTTTTATTTTTTACTGTATTCCTCCTAGAACACTGAATAAAACTCTTTTTAAGTTATTGTATGTGAATGCATTCATTCAGTTATCAATATCAGGGAAAAAAAAGCACTCTTGAAAATTCCCCCAAAAAATAATTTATTTTCATATAAATAACAGCAGATGGTACTTGTAATAAATTAGACAATAAATAGAAAGGCTCCATTGCTTGACGATGTCCTGCCGACTATATCTGTGTTACGGTGAGAGTTTCTGATGCTGATCGCTGGAACTGTTCTGCAGAAATATAGCGTCTTCGATATTAAACAAATTCCCAAATCTAAAAAAAAAAAAAAACTACAGAATTATATATATAAAAAAATAATAATAATTTGATATATCATGTAAAATGCTAAAAAAAGAAACTGCGTCATCTAAACTATCGCCAACACCTTATAAAACGATAATCTCCATGAATTTCATATCAAATAAATAGTAAAAGATTGTGCTTCAGCGAGACGGAGAGAGTATTAACCTCTCGTCTTCAAGTGCAGTTTAGCTGCCAAACTCCGAAGAGCTGCTTTGTTGTGTTAAACGTGACCCTTGACCTCTGTGTGAAGGTTCTTCTGCTTTATAACAGCATCCCAGAGCTTTATCAGGGGCGCCGCTGAGGGACGTTAGGATTATTCTCAGGGCTTTCGCACTTTTGGCCCCCAGAGATCGACTTTAGCCGCGTTCCCACCCAAATTACCCGGAACAATTTGTCCCAGGAACTGGTTTTCCTCGCAGACCTGTTGCCGTGAAGTAGGCTACCGTGAAGATTAGGCGATTGGTCTGGTGATGTAGGACTGAGCGCGACTTTACAGTTCC
Organism: Rutilus rutilus; assembly: GCF_951802725.1. Lineage (NCBI taxonomy): Eukaryota > Metazoa > Chordata > Actinopteri > Cypriniformes > Leuciscidae > Rutilus > Rutilus rutilus. The sequence goes on along the minus strand of NC_140213.1, from coordinate 3,288,187 downwards.
CGCTGGATTTCATCCGCTTAATTAAGCCTGAACCTCGTCGTCGGCCCACAGGTCGTATTTTTTAAACTCCATCGTTGATTTGAATAGACCTTATTCAGAGCAGCGCCATGAAAGCGAGGCGCAAAGGACAATGAAAACAGTTGTTTGCTATAGACCTTATTCACAGCAGCGCCATCTTTGATTTTTAATGGGAATCAAGTCAATCAAAATGGGTGGGACTTGGGCACTGAACATGCTGATTGGTCGAGTTCATGCCGCATTTTGATTGACTTGGTTTCGTGCGGTAACAGTTGTTTGCAATTCGAATCAACAACGGAGTTAAAAAAATACGACTGATGGACCGATGACGAGGTTCAGGCTTTATTAAGCTTAAAGGTGCAGTCTGTAAGAATAACAACTAGTGGTCGAAATAGGTACTGCAGTCCAAATAAAAAAATCCGAGATCGTTGTTTCTCCCGCCTCCTCAGACTCGACGGTGATCACACGGGTCGCCAGTTTGAGCACACGCAACAGGAACGAGTGCATTGGACAATGAAAATTGGCAACATTCACACAGACTAAAACAAACGCACGTTTCAAAGTAAAATAACTGGCTGTAGACGTGTTTTTCAGAGAAACGTGTGAACTTAGCATGTTTCCTCAAACATATTAAGGTATTTTTATGCTTTACTAGAGTTAAAAAGTTACATACAGCACCTTTAAATTCAGCGCATGAAATCCAGAGCTGTGAAGTCGCGCGCAGTCCTACGCCACCGGACTAATTTGCATAATCTTTTCTGTACTTTAGATCGCGGTGAAGCAACAGGTCTGGGGGGCTCCTGTTGTTCCTGGGACAAATTGTTCCGTGTGGAAACGCGGCTTTATTACTGGAACGGGTGTAACGGGCCCATCCTCATATTCTTCCACAAGGCCCAAACTGTCTATCGGCGCCCCTTCTCAGTCCACAGTGTGCGAGTCTAGATGTTGGCGTCCAGCATCTCCAGGAAGAGTTTGTGCATGGGCACGCGTCCCTGCGTGTGTATCCGGCTGAAGCAGCGAGCGGATCGGTGAGCCGTCTGTCGGAGCAGCGGGAGCGTCATGAGGAGTCTCCCGGCCCGGTGCGGCTCCGCCGGTCTCTGCGCGCTCTCGTACTCCTGAAGCGCCTCGTGGAGCCCGTCCTGGAAACACTGCACTGCGTCTGCGCACTCCACGTTCTCCGCGTCTGGAAGACAACCATCGGCAAGGTCACATACCACATCCGACTGAGTGTTAAACACTCTGTTGTGTTTGCTTAAAACTGCGCGACTCCCATTGTTGATGCTTAATGGACTAGCAGAGCACGGCTATTAGTCCAGTCATTTTAAGCCAAAATGGGGGTCAACCTTGAACAAATTGCAACAGAAGCAAACTCAACTGATTTTGTATCCTCAATATGTCCCGAATAAGGGAAAAAAAAGCCCAGAAGAATCCCATTAGGGGAAAGTTTAGAAAAAGACCAAATATAGCCTATTCATTCTTCTTCTCACGTGAATAGAGTAAAAAATGTAACCTTTAGATATCACCATGAAAATTACTGAGTTGATTACTTACATCAAGACAAACAAAAAATGTATTACAAGTTTTTTGAAATGGTTTGTTAACATGGACAAACGGTGCATAATCTAAACGGTGCATAGATCTGTTGTGGTATTTATGCAAATGAGCACATACGTAATTAGATTATGCACCGTTTGTCCATGTTAACAAACCATTTCAAAAAACTTTGGAGAAACCAGACTCAGTTCTCCTCTGGCCAACGAGCAAACAGAGTATGATTATGATTATGATTCAGGCAGCATTATAGGTCAGAAGTCAGACTGGATTGAAACATTCAGAATATTTATCTGGTTGAAGGTCGGAGTGCGGAGTGGAGGATCAGTGCCGATGACACTGTGGCGACTCCTATTGTTGATGCTTAATGGACTAGCAGAGCACGGCTATATGCTCACGCGCGCCAGATCCTTCTGTGTCCAGAGCAAAAACAATAGTTTCCCAGTGTTGTCCGACTCGACTCTGCCCTGTGGTCAGATGCAGGCTGGGAGACACGGCTAATGGTTTATTGATCTGCGCTCCGCACGGCTAGATCCCTATTGATTGTTTTTGAGTCTGAGACTGGAAGTGGGAACTAAAATGAAGTAGAATGAACTGCTATCAAACAAACCAGATTTAGAGAGTTTAAGCAATCCCTGAACGCTTCTTAAGCAGCATCAATACAGCCATAAACACACACACACACACACACACACACACACACACACACACACACACACACACACACACACACACACACACACACACACACCACACAGTTAATGAACACATAACCTCTTCATACATCAGTCACACTTATAACTGTATTTATAACCTTCTGATCTACAGACTTCGCTTCAGTGCTTGAAAATAGTTTTGTAAAATAATATAATGTTATATTATAACGATTTTCTATGAATATATATGTAGTTTCGTATAACTATTATAATACTTCTATAACATGTATAATAATATAAATATTATAATAGTATATCATTTTTGTGTATTTTTATATATAACATAATAAAATAAAATGTAAGTTTTATTATTTGTTATCTATAATTAGATAATTAGCTTTGTATAATGATATACAATTATAATAATGCATTTCTATTAATATATATATATATATAGAGAGAGAGAGAGATTTCTATTATATATGTATATATAAAACTTAATAATTTTTTTTTTAATATTTTACAAATTATTTTGTTGAGTTTAATAATATAATTAATATTTATGTATTTTATTTATATATAATATAACATAGTATAGCATTATTTTATGATAATACATAATAATGTAATTAATATGTTTGTATTGTATATAACTTTACTTTTATTATGTTTTATCTATAATTAGCTTTGTATTATATTTTATAATATTGAATTTATGTACAGGTGAAACTAAAAAAAATAGAATATCGTGCAAAAGTTCATTTATTTCAGTAATTCAACTAAAAAGGTGAAACTAATATATTATATAGACTCATTACATGCAAAGTGAGATATTTCAAGCCTTTATTTGCTATAATTTTGATGATTATGGCTTGATGAAAACCCCAAATTCAGAATCTCAGAAATTTTGAAAATGTTCATAAGCTGTAAGCCATAATCATCAAAATTATAACAAATAAAGGCTTGAAATATCTCACTTTGCATGTAATGAGTCTATATAATATATTAGTTTCACCTTTTAAGTTGAATTAATAAAAAAAATGAACTTTTGCACGATATAATTTTTTTTGGAGTTTCATATAATATTAATATAATATATAATTTAATATGTAATACAGTATAACACATTTTTATTTTTATTACTGATTATTAAGCTTAAGCCAACTCTAGGCTTTACATCGGAAGCATCTGTTGAAGTGTGTGAGTTATTGGTGATGTATACCTGAGTTGGCCAGAGCCATGGCTTTGAGCGTGAGCATCTCCTCCTGGGTCAGGCTCATCTGCTGGTACCTGAGGGTCAGGTGTCTGAGGGCCGTGTAGAGATCCTGCAGTCCCGCGGCTCGGCTCTGGCTCTCGCTCAGCCGGAGGTTCTCCGCAAACTGAAGCTCATCGGCCGAGGCCTGAGATCTCCACACCACGTTCAGGACCAGCGTCTCCATCCAGCCACTCTGGAGCAAAGCCATCTGATCCACCAGAGACAGGCCGGAGAACCCTGGAACCGAGAGAGTCGGCTTTATATCCGGGTTCAGGCAGACACTGGCACACACAACATTCAAGCACTACTTTCTTGGGTTCAAAGGACTACTTGTTAAATAATATCTTTATTATCTTTCAAATCCTAAAAAAGGTGAATGGATAAATAAAAATAAACTAATAAAACAAAATGGTACAAATAAAGTGCAGCGGATGCAATGACTGGTAACTTTAACCATTGAAAGAATACTATGACAAAGATATCGCTTTCTTATTCAAACTGATTTTTTATAAAACGGATAGTTCCGGTCCTTGATTCTGATTGGTTGAGCCGCGTTTGAAGCCGTTGTAAATTACTCAACAAACACACACACACACCTGTGACCGCATGTGTTGCTTAGCAACCTCTTTGGAACTACATTGCTTGGCGGAGGAATAAATGTGTTATAACGTTATCTTTTTTGTTGCTGGTGTTTATTTTATAAATAAAATAAATATTAAAATGAATATTTTTATGGAGTAACCGTTTTATAAAAGCATGAAGCCTTGTTTTAGCTGTTCTAAATTCACTGTAAAACGGGGCTTATTGCTTTTTTTTCTCATGATTGACCTGAAGAATGAAAGCTATATCATATACTTGTATATTTATATGAGCAACATCACAGTCATAGACATGCGAAATGGCTCTATATATCAGACGGGCGTTAATTTTGCGTGAATAGATTGTTTTATCGATAAAATGAAACACTAATTTCACATATATTTTCTTTCAATAAAATCAAGCACTTTTAAAGTACCTTTTAATAAATATGACTGTTTTCAAGGATTTTCCAGGACTTACATTTCAAAAAGCCAAACTCAAGCACTTCAAGAAACCTTGTACGAATATATATTGAGCACAACAACATCTAAATGTGTACCTGGTATGTGTTTAGCCCAGCCAATCATAACCAGGAGCTCCCTGTTTAAAAGGTCACATAAGGTCATCAGTGTTTTAAGGTCACTGTCAGGGGTCGCGGGGTCAGGAGTGGCACGCAGAGGAGCCGGCTCGCACACCAGAAGCTGAGAGATCACTTTGTTTCCTGGAAAGGTAAAGATGATGCTTTATTGATGAAGTTAAACCCTTAATCAGGTTAAATCCTCAACCACACATAATCCACTGACGACAGTTTCTAGTGTTGTTGATGTTAAAGATGTACAAGTGGTTAGCAGAGGCTGTTGTAATGAATGTTGACCCGTGTGTGGTGAGACTCACTGATTGGTTTGCTCGGATGTGTGTAAGGTGTTTTGGTGAAGAGAGAAAGTGCTGAGTCGGCTCTGCGCTTGTACTTCTGCCGGCCTCCTCTCACGCGGTCCATGCGCACACCTGAACAGGTACGGGGGAACAACACCTGGTTTCAGCCAAATCAATAGTTCTACTTGTTTATTATTCTTGTCAAAAAAAAAAAAAAAGACATGCACAAATGTTTCCATCAAAAGTTGCGAATTTGAATATTGTACAAAATATCTGGAATAAAAATGTTTGCTGCAATCGGGCAAGAAACTGCATGATATCGCAATAAAGCTGATCATGATCTCCAGCGTTCGGATGCTGGTGTTCGGGAACACAATCGTGTGTGACGCTTCTGGAGCGAATTAAACCAAATCATCCTGATCACACACTTCGGCGTTTCAGAACCACCAAACCAACATTTGAGATGCTGCGATGCTATTGGTCCGCTGGTTCGTGTGGTTATCCAATCACAGCCTCTGCTGAGGCAAAGTCACGGGAGTTTGTGTTGCGCATCCAGGGATTTATTCGGTAAATGTGTTTATGTGCCTCAATCCAGCGTTTTTTATGCGGATTTTCAGAATTTATGCATCCAGAGGTTTTTTTATGCAATATCCCAAAATGCAAATATTAATAGGTGGATGGAAACATAAAAATCTGGGAGTGAAAATCTCATTTTAATCTGAAAAAAAATATATATATTGTATATGCAAAACAAAGAAACCTCATTATGGAATGATTTAAGATTGTGTTCAATTTCAGTATAAGCAGTAACACATTATTTTATTAACAACTTCATTAGTAAACATGAAAAACAATGAAAATGACTTATTAATCTTAATGTTAAATTCAACATTTATTTATTATTAAAATCCAAAGTTGCATCTGTTAATATTATTTAATGGAACAATCAGCAGCTGTATTTAATTTACCAACGTGAATAATTATTAAATACTGTAACTAATGTAGTTAATGTTAACTAATGGAGCCTTAATGTAAAATATTTTCATATATGCACATTTGCTAAATATTCACTCAGGTTATTTTGCTGCTAATATCTTTTGAAATAAGATACAGTATTTGGGCACGGGTTATTTTTACCCATGCAAAGCAAACATCTAAAGCTAAAATAAAAGTCATTGTTCAAATCTATCCGACTCGTGTTGGACTGACCCTCTCTCATCATGCCGGCACGCAGGCACTTCTGGAAACGACAGGCTTGGCAAGACTTCCTCCGTCTCTTGGTGATCTCACAGTCGTTCACCACAGGACAGCTGTACTCGATGTTTCCTGAAACACCAACACATCAAACTCTCGTTATATTCTGCAGAGTGCTGAACAAAGCTTTCTTCTGTGGCTCTGAACACTTCTACAGAAAGTTATAAGCACAACACTGAGAGCTGTAACACTGAGATTATATATATATATATATTTGTTTAATCAAACATAAAGTCCACGCTTCACAAGCTGAGCTTTCACACAGAAATCCATAGGAGTCCAGACAGAGTTCAACTATTGATTTGCACTGCCTCATAATTTAATAATCATAGCAAGAAGTAGAAAGTTTGTGTTTTCCCAGAGGCGAGTGTGTATTGACGGCTGTTCAACACCCATTAATGCCAGAGAAGCAAATCCTGCATTTTCCCCCCATTTCCACAGTTAAGGATGATCAATAGATGTGTGTAAAACACAACACTGGACAAGACTCTGTGTGATTAGAGCATCCATTATGTGATTGAACACTTTATCAATATATTGATATGTTAACACACACACACACACACACTGCTTACACTTGTGCTCTGTCTGCCCAAGGCCAAAGCCAATGAAATCATCCATCTGTCAGAAGCCTAATTATATACAGTTGTGTTCAAAATAATAGCAGTCCAACATCACTAACCAGATCAATCACTGTTTTTGGTAGAAATTAGTAAGTAAGTAATAGAAAAACAACAGACCCAACAGCCATGACATGCAAAATGCTGATTCTGTGTAATTGAATCATTAAAGGGATACTTCACCTCTGGAAAGATGAATGTGTATTTAAAAAGGGTCATTTATGTAGAAGAAATGTGAAAATATTTTTGAATTTGGAGCTTTCTAGAATGAGAAAAGCCAGAAAATGTATTTTTGGCTTATGTGGATGAAAGACAACAACTCCCAGAATGCACTTGGTTCGCTGCCCTACGAGGCCACTCCCAAGCTACGCCTAAGAGCGCGCAGTTAAACAACAAGGTTAGGCTACTAGTGAGTCTCTGTGACGAGTCTGCCCGGGATTTCGAGATCGCCCAAAATGTCCGGGATTCGGCTTTTGCGTTCTACAGTCGCCATTCATCATGTTTACTGTGGCGAGCAGGACGAGGCTGAGGGCCATGGGAGAACGATGAGAGGCCGGTGGCGTGATTACTGAGACGCACCGGTCTCGTATCTCTCACGGAGGAGCGGGAATTTTCTTAGCAATGTTAAAACGCACATCAACCGATCACTGCGTTCATGTAAACACTACATTCAGATTCACCAATCGGAATGAATTCAGTTAGACTGAAACAAAAGCTGTGCATGTAAACAAGGAATGGCGACTGCAGAAAGCAAAAGCTGAATCCCGGACATTTGGCTTTCTCCACAGAACAAGAGCCTGCTAGCTTAGCTTCCAAAGAAAGATGGCTGACACTATGTGTACATTCTGTGAGTGAGATCCCTCTATGGGCGGGTTGAGGTGGACATGCGGGACAGCTCCTCCTACTGGCTGGAGTCTCTCGCCTCTGGCCAAAAAATCCTCCGATGACGCGAAATGACGATTTTTGCGTCATCTGAGGATTTTTTCCAGACAAAAAATACATACATCTCTCGTCTCAGGGGGACATGAGGGTGGAAAGCACGGTAATTCGAAAATACTAGAGGTTACAAAGCTTAATGCTAAATCCTGAAGTATCCCTTTAATTGAAAGGGTCGCAGTTTGGAGTTTAATTAGTTAGGTTAATCATTCTGTGAAAAAACTGGTGTCAAACAAGTGGCTCTTATTTCAGGACGAAGGCAGTACTGTGGACATGCTGGTTATCGTGCATTTCTCTCTGAAAATCAGAGTAAAATGGGCCGTTCCAGACATTGTTCAGAAGAACAGCGTACTTTGATTAAGAAGTTGAGTGGAGAGGGGGAAAACATATAAAGAAGTGCAGAAAATGCTAGGCGGCTCAGCTAAAATGATATCAAATGCTTTGAAATGGCAACCCAGAACCAGAAAGACACGGAAGAAAACGGAAAACTGGATCGAAGAATAGCCAAAATGGCAAAGACTCAGCCAATGGTCAGCTCCAGGGTGAGCGAAGAAGACCTGAAGTTACCCGTGAGTACTGGAACAACGAGCTCCATATGTGGAGCCAAGCTATCGGCAAGAAGTCCCGTTGTTGAAAATACGACGTGCTGAAGAGGGGACAGTTTGCCGAAGAACACACTGACCGGCCTAAAGAGTTTTGTGGACTGATGAAAGCAAGACTGTTGTTCAGACGACCCCAAACACTGATGTCCAGCCACAGTACGCTGAAGAGTGACGCATGGTGGCACGAGCATCATCATATGGGGATGCTTCTCATACTATAGTGTTGGGCCTATTTATCGCATACAACGGCATCAATGCCCTTGAGACGGGAGTTTCAACAAGACAACGACCCCAAACACACCGTAAGAGCGCAGCATCTCGGCTCCAGACCAACGAGAGTGACGTTATGGAGTGGCCAGCCCAATTTTTTTGAACAGCCTAAAATTCCTTTTTCTTCCCTTTCTATGAAGTAATGTAAATTGTTCTCCATGTTTTGATTTCGAAGTGTTCCCAATGCATTTGCGTGTATTGAAATAAAAGTTATTATAAGGATTTTGAGCTTTACTCACTTTTTTAAACACACTGCTATTATTTTGAACACAACTTTATATATATATATATATATATATACACACACACACACACAGTACCGGTCAAAAGTTTGGAAACATTAGGATTTTTAATACTAGTCTCTTATGAGTCTTATAGTCTTATGCTCATCAAGGCTGCATTTATTTGATCAAAAATACAGAAAAAACTGTAATATTGTGAAATATTATTACAATTTAAAAATAATGGTTTTCTATTTTAATATACTTTAACATGTAATTTATTCCTGTGATCAAAGCTGAATTTTCAGCATCATTACTCCAGTCTTCAGTGTCACATGATCCTTCAGAAATCATTTTAATATGATGAATTATTATCAATGTTGGAAACAGTTTTGCTGCTTAATATATATATATATATATATTTAAACCTGTGATACTTTTTTCAAGATTCTTTGATGAATAAAATGTTGTTGTTTTTAAAAAAAGAACAGCATTTATTTAAAATAGAAATCTTTTGTAACAACGTTCAAAAGTTTGGGATCAGTAATTTTTTTTTCTTTCTTCTTTGAGAGAAATGAATACTTTTATTCAGCAAGGATGTGTTAAATTGATAAAAAGTGATAGTAAAGATTTATATTGTTAGACAACATATCACAGCCAAATTATATTCCAAACATATATGTTCAATATGCGCCAATATGCAACAATTCTAATTTTATTTAATATTATATCCTTGTCGTTATTCTATTTATGAAAATGTATTTTCTTACAATAACGTTTTTTATTATTTATATTTTATAAAAAATTCCAGTGGATAATTATTAATCACTGGCAACAGTTATATCTTTACAGTACCTCATTAATACCTCATAATTTTCACTTAGTATTATTTGGTTACACTTTTGGTTAAACGTTTACACATTTTAAGGTATAATTATGCATTTAAGTACTGAATAATATTAATTAACTACATGTACTTACTATGGAGTTAGAGTTAGGCTTTGGGTTTGTTAGTTGCATATAATTATGCATAATTTATAGTTATTACTGCAGTAACTACATGTAACGTGTAACAAGGACGCTGTAAAATAAAGTGTTACCTTATTTAAAACCATCCTAAATAACCAAAACCATGTCAAATGTACTGAGCACGGAGTCTGAGGTGCTTTGATTAAAACAGCACACTGAGTCTTCACACACAAATCAATGTCAGACAGATAGTTAGCTCGTGTGATATTGATCATTGCATGCATTCATTAACAGCATAAGCCCCTCTCTCACACACTCCAACTCTCATTTTCATTATCAAGTTAATTAACAAGTTCATATGGACTTTTATTGTTTTGTGAATATAGTAAAATGTTGGTAACACTTTATTTTACAGTGTCATTGTTACATATGTTACATGTAGTTACTATAGTAATAACTATAAATTATGCATCATTACATGCAACTAACCCTAATCCTAACCCTATAGTAAGTACATGTAGTTAATTATTATTACTTAGATATTACAGTGTAACACAACAACACCTTATAAAGTGGGTTACACTTTATTTTAAGGTATCATTGTTACAATGTAATTATATATTTAAGTAATAATAATTAACTACATGTACTTGGTTACATGTAGGGTTAGGGTAGGATTAGGATTTGGTAGAGGGTTAGTTGCATGTAATTATGTACATAATAGGCTACATGTAACATACAATGACACTGTAAAATAAAGTGCAACCAAAATGTTTTTTTTTTTTTTTTTTTGCCATCTGTGTTTACCTTGAATGGTTCTTTTGAAGAAGAATTAACATTATGCATGCTCATATAAGTTCATACTGACTTTTATTAGTCTTGTGAATATAGTAATAATGTTTTGTGGCGGTTGTGCTCACCTTGAATGGTTCTCTTGAAGAAGGCCTTGCACGCCTCGCACGACGCCACGCCGTAGTGGTACCCGGACGCGAAGTCTCCGCACACCAGACACAGGCGCTTGGGCCCGGGGTTCAGCGAGGGGATGAAGTCGCTGAGGAGAGACTCTGTGTGTCCCGTCGGGTGGAAGAGAGCCGCGGCGCTGGTGCTGGAGATGGAGCTGGAGCTCACCGGGGAGTCCGGGTTCAGAGACGGGTTGCGGGAGAACACGCTGTAGCCGCTGCTGTCCGACGCGCTCCCGGGGCTGAACGGGGTCGCGCTGCTGTCCAGGCCGAACGAGGGGCTCAGCGGGTCGGCTTTGAGCGGCGCATCGGTCGGGGACGGCGGGTCATCAGAGGTGGACGGATCCAAGAGGCTGACAAGGATGGAGTGAGTTTAAAGTGTTAGTTTGGAACTACATTTGGCTACACTTTATTTTAAGGTGTCATTGTTACAGTGTAATTATATTTAAGTGCTCAGTAATATTAAGCAACTACATGTATACTATAGGGTTAGGGTAGGATCAAGATTTGGTTGAGGGTTAGTTGCATGTAATTATGCATAATTTACTGTTAGTACTATGGTAAGTACATGTAACATGTAACAAGGACACTGTAAAATATAGTGGTACCGTCAGTATAAATGACCTAAGAGGCTAGAGGGGTATAGAATATCGGTAACACTTTATTTTACAGTGTTCTTGTTACACGTTACATACTATAGTAATAACTATAAATTATGCATAAGTACATGCAACTAACCCTAAAACAAAACCCTAACCCTAGAGTAAGGACACTTAAATGTAACAAGGACACGGTTACACTTTATTTAAGGTGTTCAAGTTACAGTGTGATTATAGATTTAAGGTCTGAATATTAATAATTAACTACATGTACTTACTATAGAGTTAGGATTAGGGTTTGGTTTAGAGTATTGTATGTAATTATGCATCATTTGTAGTTTTTACTACAGTAACTACATGCAACATGTGTAACAAGTACACTGTAAAATAGTGTTACTAAAGCGTAACCAAAACATTGTATTAGTCATCATTGACTATCATGACACACTTCCTAAATGAATGTTGTGCCACTTTATATATATCAGAGTGGCACAACAGTGTGTAAATGAACAATGAATTATGCCAACTGAATTAATTAAACAACTGAATTATGCCAAATGAATTAGGCTAATTAAACAACTGAATTATGCCAAAACATGCATAAAGGATGCATCAATTCTAGTCAGTACAAAATTATTAGAAATGAATTATTGCACAGCTAACAAACATTATCGTGCCAGTATACAGTTAAGATACATTTCACAGCAAATAATTGTCATAAGCATTGCATAGTGATTGTATGATACCTAATGACACATGAAGCTTTATTTACATATTTGTAATGACAATAAAACAGTAATAAAACAGTAAACTGAAGCTTAATTACTGGCATTTTACAGTTAAATCAGAGTTGCAAAAGTGGTAACCTGCACATGTTAATTTCAATTCTTAAAACTCTATTACTATGAAAATTATGAAAAGAAGAAATGTAGATGAAACTCAACTTATGCTGAAATGATGGTGACAGTTATAAGCATTATTACTGTGAAGTTAATGCACCCAAACAAAGATAATAATGAATCATTTTCTACAGCGTCGCAGGTTTAAAGAGACATTTCAGTTTGGAACAATGATAGTCCCACACTTACTTGTGCTGGTTTAGAAACTGGAAGTTCTCACTCAGGCAAAACTCCTTCATGTCCATCACTATTTTCCCCAGGGATTGTGCGTTTGAAGCGTCTGTGAGCGAGATCTGAACGGGATGAGACTGAGAGAGACTGAACAGGACCTGAGGGGGAGCAGGTTTATTTAAGTGATGCTCGGGCTGGGAGGAGTCAAGCTGTCTAATCCAGATGCATGCTGATTAAAACCCTATTGATGGGTTCTCATAACTGACAGGTCAAAGCCTCGAAAACGACAAGCAGGCCAACTGCAAATCACTCCATCAAGGCCAGTTGTTCTGCAAAACAACACATGTACAGGATGCCTTCTAACGGAGAGTTATTTAGATGCAGTCATGAAAGCAGTGATTGCACATTTTCATCATTTTTAGTCCACTGAAGTTTTCAGATACTCAGTGTTGTGTGTAAATACATATAAAGACATTCCTTCTCTGCAGTTGACTGCAAACACCAACAAACCACTCCCGCAACATCAAGTCTGCTTCATTTCCCTGTTTCCACTGTTGACCCTCAAAACAGCCGCTAATTTGAGCTCTCCGACTGGAATTACAGGATCTCTGAGGGGTTTAGTCCGATCACACGCCACTCCATTCATTGATTGATTCAGTCCACGTCGGTGTGAAGTTAAGGAGACAATATTTGAGCTAATTCAGCTACTGCGATAAAACCTTTAAGTTCAGTTATTGGTAACACTTTATTTTGCAGGTACACATGTTAAATGTAGTTGTAATACATATAAATTATGCGCAATTACATGCAACTAACCCTGAACCAAATCCGGTAACACTTTATTTTACAGTGTCATTGTTACAGTGCATGTAGTTACCATAGTAATAACTATAAATTATGCATAAATACATGCAACTAACCCTAAAACAAACCCTAATCCTAACTCTAACTCTATGGTAAGTACATGCAGTTAATTATTATTACTTAAATGCATAATTACACTTTAACACCTTAAAATAAAGGGTTACACTTAAAAAAACTGTAAAAAAAAGTATAAAAAGTAGGTTACACTTTATTTTAAGGTGTCATTGTTACAGTGTAATTATATATTTAAGTACTGAGTAATATTAAGCAACTACATGTACTTACTATAGGGTTAGGGTAAGATTAGGGTTTGGTTGAGGGTTAGTTGCATGTAATTATGCATAATTTACTGTTAGTACTACGGTAATTACATGTTACATAATGTAACAAGGACACTGTAAAATAAAGTGTTAACATTAGATAATTAGCATTAGCTCACATGGACTAACAATATGCAGTGTATATTTTTATAGCATTTATTAATCTTTTTTAATGTTAGTTAATAAAAAATACAGTTAATTGTTTGTTCATGTTAGTTCACAGTGCATTAACTAATGTTCAGGGTTATTATCGTTAACTAAAAATATTAAAAACATTTATAAAGCTGAAGTAAATTAAATATAAATATCAGTTGAAAAACGTAGAAAATCACTAAAATTATTAACCGAAAAAATACTAAAACCACCTTAAAAATAAAATAAAAGTAGAGCTAAACAGCAATATTAAATAATAATAAAACAATAATAAAATGCACATAAAATAATGTAAAAAAAAAAGAAGCTATTTCAAAATAGTAACAAAACTAAAATAACACTACTAATGTTGATTTTAAAAATGTGTTATTAAATATTAAAATGAACATTAGTACTGTAGAAGTATTGTGCATTATTAGTAACTCATTTTAACAAATGAAACCTTTTTGTAAAGTGTGGAGATAATGACTGATCTGTTGCATTCTGGTCAGAGCCGAGAGTCAATCAATCTCTCATCGTTAAACCCACGCGAACGCATGTGATATTTCTCCAGATATGCGTGTGTGTTTGCGTGATATGTGTGTGTGTTTGAGTGCAGTGTGATATTTCTCCAGATATGTGTGTGTGTTTGAGTGCAGTGTGATATTTCTCCAGATATGCGTGTGTGTTTGCGTGATATGTGTGTGTGTTTGAGTGCAGTGTGATATTTCTCCAGATATGTGTGTGTGTTTGAGTGCAGTGTGATATTTCTCCAGATATGCGTGTGTGTTTGCGTGATATGTGTGTGTGTTTGAGTGCAGTGTGATATTTCTCCAGATATGTGTGTGTGTTTGAGTGCTGTGTGATATTTCTCCAGATATGCGTGTGTGTTTGAGTGCTGTGTGATATTTCTCCAGATATGTGTGTGTGTTTGAGTGCTGTGTGATATTTCTCCAGATATGTGTGTGTGTTTGAGTGCTGTGTGATATTACTCCAGATATGCGTGTGTGTTTGAGTGCTGTGTGATATTTCTCCAGATATGCGTGTGTGTTTGAGTGCAGTGTGATATTTCTCCAGATATGCGTGTGTGTTTGAGTGCAGTGTGGTATTTCTCCAGATATGTGTGTGTGTTTGAGTGCAGTGTGATATTACTCCAGATATGCGTGTGTGTTTGCGTGATATGCGTGTGTGTTTGAGTGCAGTGTGATATTTCTCCAGATATGCGTGTGTGTTTGAGTGCAGTGTGATATTACTCCAGATATGTGTGTGTGTTTGAGTGCAGTGTGATATTTCTCCAGATATGTGTGTGTGTTTGAGTGCAGTGTGATATTACTCCAGATATGTGTGTGTGTTTGAGTGCTGTGTGATATTTCTCCAGATATGCGTGTGTGTTTGAGTGCAGTGTGATATTTCTCCAGATATGCGTGTGTGTTTGAGTGCAGTGTGATATTTCTCCAGATATGCGTGTGTGTTTGAGTGCAGTGTGATATTACTCCAGATATGCGTGTGTGTTTGCGTGATATGCGTGTGTGTTTGAGTGCAGTGTGATATTTCTCCAGATATGCGTGTGTGTTTGAGTGCAGTGTGATATTTCTCCAGATATGCGTGTGTGTTTGAGTGCAGTGTGATATTTCTCCAGATATGTGTGTGTGTTTGAGTGCAGTGTGATATTACTCCAGATATGCGTGTGTGTTTGCGTGATATGCGTGTGTGTTTGAGTGCAGTGTTATATTTCTCCAGATATGCGTGTGTGTTTGAGTGCAGTGTGATATTTCTCCAGATATGCGTGTGTTTGCGTGATATGCGTGTGTGTTTGAGTGCAGTGTGATATTTCTCCAGATATGCGTGTGTGTTTGAGTGCAGTGTGATATTTCTCCAGATATGCGTGTGTGTTTGAGTGCAGTGTTATATTTCTCCAGATATACGTGTGTGTTTGAGTGCAGTGTGATATTTCTCCAGATATGCGTGTGTGTTTGAGTGCAGTGTGATATTTCTCCAGATATGCGTGTGTGTTTGCGTGCAGTGTGATATTTCTCCAGATATACGTGTGTGTTTGAGTGCAGTGTGATATTTCTCCAGATATACGTGTGTGTTTGAGTGCAGTGTGGTATTTCTCCAGATATGCGTGTGTTTGAGTGATATGTGTGTGTTTGAGTGCAGTGTTATATTTCTCCAGATATACGTGTGTGTTTGAGTGCAGTGTGATATTTCTCCAGATATGCGTGTGTGTTTGAGTGCAGTGTGATATTTCTCCAGATATGTGTGTGTGTTTGAGTGCAGTGTTATATTTCTCCAGATATGCGTGTGTGTTTGAGTGCAGTGTGGTATTTCTCCAGATATGCGTGTGTTTGAGTGATATGTGTGTGTTTGAGTGCAGTGTGATATTTCTCCAGATATGCGTGTGTTTGAGTGATATGTGTGTGTTTGAGTGCAGTGTGATATTTCTCCAGATATGTGTGTGTTTGAGTGCAGTGTTATATTTCTCCAGATATACGTGTGTGTTTGAGTGCAGTGTGATATTTCTCCAGATATGCGTGTGTGTTTGAGTGCAGTGTTATATTTCTCCAGATATACGTGTGTGTTTGAGTGCAGTGTGATATTTCTCCAGATATGTGTGTGTGTTTGAGTGCAGTGTGATATTACTCCAGATATGCGTGTGTGTTTGCGTGATATGCGTGTGTGTTTGAGTGCAGTGTGATATTTCTCCAGATATGCGTGTGTGTTTGAGTGCAGTGTGATATTACTCCAGATATGTGTGTGTGTTTGAGTGCAGTGTGATATTTCTCCAGATATGTGTGTGTGTTTGAGTGCAGTGTGATATTACTCCAGATATGTGTGTGTGTTTGAGTGCTGTGTGATATTTCTCCAGATATGCGTGTGTGTTTGAGTGCAGTGTGATATTTCTCCAGATATGCGTGTGTGTTTGAGTGCAGTGTGATATTTCTCCAGATATGCGTGTGTGTTTGAGTGCAGTGTGATATTACTCCAGATATGCGTGTGTGTTTGCGTGATATGCGTGTGTGTTTGAGTGCAGTGTGATATTTCTCCAGATATGCGTGTGTGTTTGAGTGCAGTGTGATATTTCTCCAGATATGCGTGTGTGTTTGAGTGCAGTGTGATATTTCTCCAGATATGTGTGTGTGTTTGAGTGCAGTGTGATATTACTCCAGATATGCGTGTGTGTTTGCGTGATATGCGTGTGTGTTTGAGTGCAGTGTTATATTTCTCCAGATATGCGTGTGTGTTTGAGTGCAGTGTGATATTTCTCCAGATATGCGTGTGTTTGCGTGATATGCGTGTGTGTTTGAGTGCAGTGTGATATTTCTCCAGATATGCGTGTGTGTTTGAGTGCAGTGTGATATTTCTCCAGATATGCGTGTGTGTTTGAGTGCAGTGTTATATTTCTCCAGATATACGTGTGTGTTTGAGTGCAGTGTGATATTTCTCCAGATATGCGTGTGTGTTTGAGTGCAGTGTGATATTTCTCCAGATATGCGTGTGTGTTTGCGTGCAGTGTGATATTTCTCCAGATATACGTGTGTGTTTGAGTGCAGTGTGATATTTCTCCAGATATACGTGTGTGTTTGAGTGCAGTGTGGTATTTCTCCAGATATGCGTGTGTTTGAGTGATATGTGTGTGTTTGAGTGCAGTGTTATATTTCTCCAGATATACGTGTGTGTTTGAGTGCAGTGTGATATTTCTCCAGATATGCGTGTGTGTTTGAGTGCAGTGTGATATTTCTCCAGATATGTGTGTGTGTTTGAGTGCAGTGTTATATTTCTCCAGATATGCGTGTGTGTTTGAGTGCAGTGTGGTATTTCTCCAGATATGCGTGTGTTTGAGTGATATGTGTGTGTTTGAGTGCAGTGTGATATTTCTCCAGATATGCGTGTGTTTGAGTGATATGTGTGTGTTTGAGTGCAGTGTGATATTTCTCCAGATATGTGTGTGTTTGAGTGCAGTGTTATATTTCTCCAGATATACGTGTGTGTTTGAGTGCAGTGTGATATTTCTCCAGATATGCGTGTGTGTTTGAGTGCAGTGTTATATTTCTCCAGATATACGTGTGTGTTTGAGTGCAGTGTGATATTTCTCCAGATATGTGTGTGTGTTTGAGTGCAGTGTGATATTTCTCCAGATATGCGTGTGTGTTTGAGTGCAGTGTGATATTTCTCCAGATATGCGTGTGTGTTTGAGTGCAGTGTGGTATTTCTCCAGATATGCGTGTGTTTGAGTGATATGTGTGTGTTTGAGTGCAGTGTGATATTTCTCCAGATATGTGTGTGTTTGAGTGCAGTGTTATATTTCTCCAGATATACGTGTGTGTTTGAGTGCAGTGTGATATTTCTCCAGATATACGTGTGTGTTTGAGTGCAGTGTGATATTTCTCCAGATATGCGTGTGTGTTTGAGTGCAGTGTTATATTTCTCCAGATATACGTGTGTGTTTGAGTGCAGTGTGATATTTCTCCAGATATGTGTGTGTGTTTGAGTGCAGTGTGATATTTCTCCAGATATGCGTGTGTGTTTGAGTGCAGTGTGATATTTCTCCAGATATGCGTGTGTGTTTGCGTGATATTTCTCCAGATATGTGTGTGTGTTTGCGTGATATGTGTGTGTGTTTGAGTGCAGTGTGATATTTCTCCAGATATGCGTGTGTGTTTGAGTGCAGTGTGATATTTCTCCAGATATGTGTGTGTGTTTGAGTGCAGTGTGATATTTCTCCAGATATGCGTGTGTGTTTGCGTGATATTTCTCCAGATATGTGTGTGTGTTTGCGTGATATGTGTGTGTGTTTGAGTGCAGTGTGATATTTCTCCAGATATGTGTGTGTGTTTGAGTGCAGTGTGATATTTCTCCAGATATGTGTGTGTGTTTGAGTGCAGTGTGATATTTCTCCAGATATGCGTGTGTGTTTGAGTGCAGTGTGATATTTCTCCAGATATGTGTGTGTGTTTGAGTGCAGTGTGATATTTCTCCAGATATGCGTGTGTGTTTGCGTGATATTTCTCCAGATATGTGTGTGTGTTTGCGTGATATGTGTGTGTGTTTGAGTGCAGTGTGATATTTCTCCAGATATGCGTGTGTGTTTGAGTGCAGTGTGATATTTCTCCAGATATGCGTGTGTGTTTGCGTGATATTTCTGCAGATATGTGTGTGTGTGTTTGCGTGATATGTGTGTGTGTTTGCGTGATATTTCTCCAGATATGTGTGTGTGTTTGCGTGATATGTGTGTGTGTTTGAGTGCAGTGTGATATTTCTCCAGATATGCGTGTGTGTTTGAGTGCAGTGTGATATTTCTCCAGATATACGTGTGTGTTTGAGTGCAGTGTGGTATTTCTCCAGATATGCGTGTGTGTTTGAGTGCAGTGTGATATTTCTCCAGATATGCGTGTGTGTTTGAGTGCAGTGTGATATTTCTCCAGATATGCGTGTGTGTTTGAGTGCAGTGTGGTATTTCTCCAGATATGCGTGTGTGTTTGCGTGCAGTGTGATATTTCTCCAGATATGCGTGTGTGTTTGAGTGCAGTGTGATATTCCTCCAGATATACGTGTGTGTTTGAGTGCAGTGTGGTATTTCTCCAGATATGCGTGTGTGTTTGAGTGCAGTGTGGTATTTCTCCAGATATGCGTGTGTGTTTGAGTGCAGTGTGATATTTCTCCAGATATGCGTGTGTGTTTGAGTGCAGTGTGATATTTCTCCAGATATACGTGTGTGTTTGAGTGCAGTGTGGTATTTCTCCAGATATGCGTGTGTGTTTGAGTGCAGTGTGGTATTTCTCCAGATATGCGTGTGTGTTTGAGTGCAGTGTGATATTTCTCCAGATATGCGTGTGTGTTTGAGTGCAGTGTGATATTTCTCCAGATATGCGTGTGTGTTTGAGTGCAGTGTGGTATTTCTCCAGATATGCGTGTGTGTTTGCGTGCAGTGTGATATTTCTCCAGATATACGTGTGTGTTTGAGTGCAGTGTGATATTTCTCCAGATATGCGTGTGTGTTTGAGTGCAGTGTGATATTTCTCCAGATATGCGTGTGTGTTTGAGTGCAGTGTGGTATTTCTCCAGATATGCGTGTGTGTTTGAGTGCAGTGTGATATTTCTCCAGATATACGTGTGTGTTTGAGTGCAGTGTGATATTTCTCCAGATATGCGTGTGTGTTTGAGTGCAGTGTGGTATTTCTCCAGATATGTGTGTGTGTTTGAGTGCAGTGTGATATTTCTCCAGATATGCGTGTGTGTTTGAGTGCAGTGTGATATTTCTCCAGATATGTGTGTGTGTTTGAGTGCAGTGTGATATTTCTCCAGATATGCGTGTGTGTTTGCGTGCAGTGTGATATTTCTCCAGATATGCGTGTGTGTTTGCGTGCAGTGTGATATTTCTCCAGATATGCGTGTGTGTTTGAGTGCAGTGTGGTATTTCTCCAGATATGCGTGTGTGTTTGCGTGCAGTGTGATATTTCTCCAGATATGTGTGTGTGTTTGAGTGCAGTGTGGTATTTCTCCAGATATGCGTGTGTGTTTGCGTGCAGTGTGATATTTCTCCAGATATGCGTGTGTGTTTGCGTGCAGTGTGATATTTCTCCAGATATGCGTGTGTGTTTGAGTGCAGTGTGATATTTCTCCAGATATGCGTGTGTGTTTGAGTGCAGTGTGATATTTCTCCAGATATGCGTGTGTGTTTGAGTGCAGTGTGATATTTCTCCAGATATGCGTGTGTGTTTGCGTGCAGTGTGATATTTCTCCAGATATGCGTGTGTGTTTGAGTGCAGTGTGATATTTCTCCAGATATGCGTGTGTGTTTGAGTGCAGTGTGATATTTCTCCAGATATGCGTGTGTGTTTGAGTGCAGTGTGATATTTCTCCAGATATGCGTGTGTGTTTGCGTGCAGTGTGATATTTCTCCAGATATACGTGTGTGTTTGAGTGCAGTGTGATATTTCTCCAGATATGCGTGTGTGTTTGAGTGCAGTGTGATATTTCTCCAGATATGCGTGTGTTTGAGTGATATGTGTGTGTTTGAGTGCAGTGTGATATTTCTCCAGATATACGTGTGTGTTTGAGTGCAGTGTGATATTTCTCCAGATATGCGTGTGTGTTTGAGTGCAGTGTGATATTTCTCCAGATATGCGTGTGTGTTTGAGTGCAGTGTGGTATTTCTCCAGATATGCGTGTGTTTGAGTGATATGTGTGTGTTTGAGTGCAGTGTGATATTTCTCCAGATATGCGTGTGTTTGAGTGATATGTGTGTGTTTGAGTGCAGTGTGATATTTCTCCAGATATGTGTGTGTTTGAGTGCAGTGTTATATTTCTCCAGATATACGTGTGTGTTTGAGTGCAGTGTGATATTTCTCCAGATATGCGTGTGTGTTTGAGTGCAGTGTTATATTTCTCCAGATATACGTGTGTGTTTGAGTGCAGTGTGATATTTCTCCAGATATGTGTGTGTGTTTGAGTGCAGTGTGATATTTCTCCAGATATGCGTGTGTGTTTGAGTGCAGTGTGATATTTCTCCAGATATGCGTGTGTGTTTGCGTGATATTTCTCCAGATATGTGTGTGTGTTTGCGTGATATGTGTGTGTGTTTGAGTGCAGTGTGATATTTCTCCAGATATGCGTGTGTGTTTGAGTGCAGTGTGATATTTCTCCAGATATGTGTGTGTGTTTGAGTGCAGTGTGATATTTCTCCAGATATGCGTGTGTGTTTGCGTGATATTTCTCCAGATATGTGTGTGTGTTTGCGTGATATGTGTGTGTGTTTGAGTGCAGTGTGATATTTCTCCAGATATGTGTGTGTGTTTGAGTGCAGTGTGATATTTCTCCAGATATGTGTGTGTGTTTGAGTGCAGTGTGATATTTCTCCAGATATGCGTGTGTGTTTGAGTGCAGTGTGATATTTCTCCAGATATGTGTGTGTGTTTGAGTGCAGTGGCGTGTGTGTTTGCGTGATATTTCTCCAGATATGTGTGTGTGTTTGCGTGATATGTGTGTGTGTTTGAGTGCAGTGTGATATTTCTCCAGATATGCGTGTGTGTTTGAGTGCAGTGTGATATTTCTCCAGATATGCGTGTGTGTTTGCGTGATATTTCTGCAGATATGTGTGTGTGTGTTTGCGTGATATGTGTGTGTGTTTGCGTGATATTTCTCCAGATATGTGTGTGTGTTTGCGTGATATGTGTGTGTGTTTGAGTGCAGTGTGATATTTCTCCAGATATGCGTGTGTGTTTGCGTGATATTTCTCCAGATATGTGTGTGTGTTTGAGTGCAGAGTGATATTACTCCAGATATGCGTGTGTGTTTGAGTGCAGTGTGATATTTCTCCAGATATGCGTGTGTTTGAGTGCAGTGTGGTATTTCTCCAGATATGCGTGTGTGTTTGAGTGCAGTGTGATATTCCTCCAGATATGCGTGTGTGTTTGAGTGCAGTGTGATATTTCTCCAGATATGCGTGTGTGTTTGAGTGCAGTGTTATATTTCTCCAGATATACGTGTGTGTTTGAGTGCAGTGTGATATTTCTCCAGATATGCGTGTGTGTTTGAGTGCAGTGTGATATTTCTCCAGATATGTGTGTGTGTTTGAGTGCAGTGTGATATTACTCCAGATATGTGTGTGTGTTTGAGTGCAGTGTGATATTTCTCCAGATATGTGTGTGTGTTTGAGTGCAGTGTGATATTTCTCCAGATATGCGTGTGTTTGCGTGATATGCGTGTGTGTTTGAGTGCAGTGTGATATTTCTCCAGATATGCGTGTGTGTTTGAGTGCAGTGTGATATTTCTCCAGATATGTGTGTGTGTTTGAGTGCAGTGTGATATTACTCCAGATATGTGTGTGTGTTTGAGTGCAGTGTGATATTTCTCCAGATATGTGTGTGTGTTTGAGTGCAGTGTGATATTTCTCCAGATATGCGTGTGTGTTTGAGTGCAGTGTGGTATTTCTCCAGATATGTGTGTGTGTTTGAGTGCAGTGTGATATTTCTCCAGATATGCGTGTGTGTTTGAGTGCAGTGTGATATTTCTCCAGATATGTGTGTGTGTTTGAGTGCAGTGTGATATTTCTCCAGATATGCGTGTGTGTTTGCGTGCAGTGTGATATTTCTCCAGATATGCGTGTGTGTTTGCGTGCAGTGTGATATTTCTCCAGATATGCGTGTGTGTTTGAGTGCAGTGTGGTATTTCTCCAGATATGCGTGTGTGTTTGCGTGCAGTGTGATATTTCTCCAGATATGTGTGTGTGTTTGAGTGCAGTGTGGTATTTCTCCAGATATGCGTGTGTGTTTGCGTGCAGTGTGATATTTCTCCAGATATGCGTGTGTGTTTGCGTGCAGTGTGATATTTCTCCAGATATGCGTGTGTGTTTGAGTGCAGTGTGATATTTCTCCAGATATGCGTGTGTGTTTGAGTGCAGTGTGATATTTCTCCAGATATGCGTGTGTGTTTGAGTGCAGTGTGATATTTCTCCAGATATGCGTGTGTGTTTGCGTGCAGTGTGATATTTCTCCAGATATGCGTGTGTGTTTGAGTGCAGTGTGATATTTCTCCAGATATGCGTGTGTGTTTGAGTGCAGTGTGATATTTCTCCAGATATGCGTGTGTGTTTGAGTGCAGTGTGATATTTCTCCAGATATGCGTGTGTGTTTGCGTGCAGTGTGATATTTCTCCAGATATACGTGTGTGTTTGAGTGCAGTGTGATATTTCTCCAGATATGCGTGTGTGTTTGAGTGCAGTGTGATATTTCTCCAGATATGCGTGTGTTTGAGTGATATGTGTGTGTTTGAGTGCAGTGTGATATTTCTCCAGATATACGTGTGTGTTTGAGTGCAGTGTGATATTTCTCCAGATATGCGTGTGTGTTTGAGTGCAGTGTGATATTTCTCCAGATATGCGTGTGTGTTTGAGTGCAGTGTGGTATTTCTCCAGATATGCGTGTGTGTTTGCGTGCAGTGTGATATTTCTCCAGATATACGTGTGTGTTTGAGTGCAGTGTGATATTTCTCCAGATATACGTGTGTGTTTGAGTGCAGTGTGGTATTTCTCCAGATATGCGTGTGTTTGAGTGATATGTGTGTGTTTGAGTGCAGTGTGATATTTCTCCAGATATACGTGTGTGTTTGAGTGCAGTGTGATATTTCTCCAGATATGTGTGTGTGTTTGAGTGCAGTGTTATATTTCTCCAGATATACGTGTGTGTTTGAGTGCAGTGTGATATTTCTCCAGATATGCGTGTGTGTTTGAGTGCAGTGTGATATTTCTCCAGATATGCGTGTGTGTTTGAGTGCAGTGTGGTATTTCTCCAGATATGCGTGTGTTTGAGTGATATGTGTGTGTTTGAGTGCAGTGTGATATTTCTCCAGATATGCGTGTGTTTGAGTGATATGTGTGTGTTTGAGTGCAGTGTGATATTTCTCCAGATATGTGTGTGTTTGAGTGCAGTGTTATATTTCTCCAGATATACGTGTGTGTTTGAGTGCAGTGTGATATTTCTCCAGATATGCGTGTGTGTTTGAGTGCAGTGTTATATTTCTCCAGATATACGTGTGTGTTTGAGTGCAGTGTGATATTTCTCCAGATATGTGTGTGTGTTTGAGTGCAGTGTGATATTTCTCCAGATATGCGTGTGTGTTTGAGTGCAGTGTGATATTTCTCCAGATATGCGTGTGTGTTTGCGTGATATTTCTCCAGATATGTGTGTGTGTTTGCGTGATATGTGTGTGTGTTTGAGTGCAGTGTGATATTTCTCCAGATATGCGTGTGTGTTTGAGTGCAGTGTGATATTTCTCCAGATATGTGTGTGTGTTTGAGTGCAGTGTGATATTTCTCCAGATATGCGTGTGTGTTTGCGTGATATTTCTCCAGATATGTGTGTGTGTTTGCGTGATATGTGTGTGTGTTTGAGTGCAGTGTGATATTTCTCCAGATATGTGTGTGTGTTTGAGTGCAGTGTGATATTTCTCCAGATATGTGTGTGTGTTTGAGTGCAGTGTGATATTTCTCCAGATATGCGTGTGTGTTTGAGTGCAGTGTGATATTTCTCCAGATATGTGTGTGTGTTTGAGTGCAGTGTGATATTTCTCCAGATATGCGTGTGTGTTTGCGTGATATTTCTCCAGATATGTGTGTGTGTTTGCGTGATATGTGTGTGTGTTTGAGTGCAGTGTGATATTTCTCCAGATATGCGTGTGTGTTTGAGTGCAGTGTGATATTTCTCCAGATATGCGTGTGTGTTTGCGTGATATTTCTGCAGATATGTGTGTGTGTGTTTGCGTGATATGTGTGTGTGTTTGCGTGATATTTCTCCAGATATGTGTGTGTGTTTGCGTGATATGTGTGTGTGTTTGAGTGCAGTGTGATATTTCTCCAGATATGTGTGTGTGTTTGAGTGCAGTGTGGTATTTCTCCAGATATGCGTGTGTGTTTGAGTGCAGTGTGGTATTCCTCCAGATATGCGTGTGTGTTTGCGTGATATTTCTCCAGATATGTGTGTGTGTTTGAGTGCAGAGTGATATTACTCCAGATATGCGTGTGTGTTTGAGTGCAGTGTGATATTTCTCCAGATATGCGTGTGTGTTTGAGTGCAGTGTGATATTTCTCCAGATATGCGTGTGTTTGAGTGCAGTGTGGTATTTCTCCAGATATGTGTGTGTGTTTGAGTGCAGTGTGATATTACTCCAGATATGCGTGTGTGTTTGAGTGCAGTGTGATATTTCTCCAGATATGCGTGTGTGTTTGAGTGCAGTGTGATATTCCTCCAGATATGCGTGTGTGTTTGAGTGCAGTGTGATATTTCTCCAGATATGCGTGTGTGTTTGAGTGCAGTGTTATATTTCTCCAGATATACGTGTGTGTTTGAGTGCAGTGTGATATTTCTCCAGATATGCGTGTGTGTTTGAGTGCAGTGTGATATTTCTCCAGATATGTGTGTGTGTTTGAGTGCAGTGTGATATTACTCCAGATATGTGTGTGTGTTTGAGTGCAGTGTGATATTTCTCCAGATATGTGTGTGTGTTTGAGTGCAGTGTGATATTTCTCCAGATATGCGTGTGTTTGCGTGATATGCGTGTGTGTTTGAGTGCAGTGTGATATTTCTCCAGATATGTGTGTGTGTTTGAGTGCAGTGTGATATTACTCCAGATATGTGTGTGTGTTTGAGTGCAGTGTGATATTTCTCCAGATATGTGTGTGTGTTTGAGTGCAGTGTGATATTTCTCCAGATATGCGTGTGTGTTTGAGTGCAGTGTGATATTTCTCCAGATATGCGTGTGTGTTTGAGTGCAGAGTGATATTTCTCCGGATATGCGTGTGTGTTTGAGTGCAGTGTGATATTTCTCCAGATATGTGTGTGTGTTTGAGTGCAGTGTGATATTTCTCCAGATTTGCGTGTGTGTTTGCGTGCAGTGTGATATTTCTCCAGATATACGTGTGTGTTTGAGTGCAGTGTGATATTTCTCCAGATATGTGTGTGTGTTTGAGTGCAGTGTGATATTTCTCCAGATATGCGTGTGTGTTTGAGTGCAGCTGTGGGATGTTCAGTCAGTAGGTCAGGATTTGTGGCGATTACTGATGCTGTAAAAGTGCTGAGCTTCAGTGTTCAGCTGCACACACACCGCACACACTGACCTACTGCGAGTGTTATTACTGTCTCTGTGATGCAATAGACTCTGAGTCTGAGGAACACTATTACTCCATTATTAGAGATCCTTTCTTCAAATGTCATTACTATTCAAATGATAATATCAGCACAAGTTGAAATATTGAACTTCACGTGCAGTCACATGATCAGTGCCACCAATTTGATTAACCTAGAATCGCAAATGTTTATCATTCATGGTAATCTTCATAGAAAAAAGATGCATAATCTTTCTTTGTTTTAATTGTATTAAAAATTCAAGAAATAAATCAAATAAACACTAGGATAAATTGGAAAAAATAAACTCAATAAAAATGTCTCTCTCATTGTGTTAAAAACATGATAAAAATGTGTTTGCAACATGCTAATTCATGCTAGCAATGTGTAGTAACATACTAGAAATGTGCTAACAACATGCTAATATGTGTTACCAATGTGTTACAACATGCTAATTCATAGCAATATGGTAAAACATGTTAGCAGCATGTTAAAACATGCTATCAAAATGCTAAAACATGATTGAAATGTGCTAGCAACATGCTATTATAAGGCTAGCAATGTGTTACAACATGCTAGCAAAATGTAAAATAATGTAAACAATGTGTTAAAACATGTTAAATCATGGTAGAAAAATGCTAAAACAGTCTAGAAACATGCTAGCAATGAAATAGAAAATGCTATACAAGTTAAAATATGCTATACAACAAATAAATAATATTAACATACAATGACCACTGTCCCGGGCAACAATGTATAACTGACCACTTATAGTTAACGAAAACGAAAACTTTCATCAAAATAAAATATAAGAAACTTTGGTAACACTTTATTTCAGTGTCATTGTTAGTAAATAAATTAAGCATAATTACATGCAACTAACCCTAAATAATACCTTAACCATAACTCTATAGTAAGTACATTAAGCTAATTATTATTACTCAGCACTTAAATGTATAATTACAACACGGACACCTTAAAATAAAGTGTACCCTAAACTTCATGTATGCAATAGTTGACAAGGAAACATTTCATTTCTTACTAAAGTAACTAAAACTGAACTACAATTAATAAAAACTACATAGACATATTAAAATCTAATTACAAATAATTTAAAAAAGATACAATTATTTTGAAAATATTAATATAAACTATAACAGTATCTCACTTATACTATGCGTAGCTCTTATCTTATTTGTTGGCAGTCAATATTTCCCTTCCATGTATATTATTTATTATTATTTAAATATGTATTGTTATTATTTATTAAGTAGCATGGGATAATATACAGTCAGATGGTCATTATCGCAGAATAATTAAAAAAGTAATTGTGTGCACATCTCACCTTCTGGCAGGCGCAAAATAAACGAATGAAGTGAAAAAAAGGTGATGTCCGCAACACTGCTCTTTGCTCCCATATTTAATAAAAGATGCAACGTTTCGACCCTACTGGGTCTTCTTCAGGCAAACGGTGGACACATTTGATGAAGGGATATATATAGGTCTTACAATCAACTGACCCACCCTGTGATATCAATTAGTTTAATTAGCTAATAGCCCCACACATTACTCAATTAAGAGAACACTAACATCAAAAAATATATATATCTCAACCTATATATATCCCTTCATCAAATGTGTCCACCATTTGCCTGAAGAAGAGCCAGTAGGGTCGAAACGTTGCATCTTTTATTAAATATGGGAGCAAAGAGCAGTGTTGCGGACATCACCTTTTTTTCACTTCATTATCGCAGAATAAACACGACCTGCACATCATGCATTGCATAATGATTACAGCATTTTCATGTCCTTTCGACAACATCTAGGACCGTGATCTTTATACTTTCATAACTCGTGTGTGTTTGCTGAGGAGGATTAGAGCGCTTCCTAGAAATATTGAGCTGTGAGACGCAGTGAGATGTTGACCCTGTTTCACTGTGTTACAGAACACTGACCCATTTCTGACCCAGTGCAAGCCTGGTGTCCATCTCAGGTGAGAGGATTAGCGTCTAGGCCGGCGAGGAACACCTGTCTCGTTCCCCACAGGCCTTAATCCAGGGAAGGCCTCCTCAGCAACTATTGGAGACCAGTCGTTTGGGCAAACATCCATAGTGCGAGTGTTTTCACACACACACACACACACACACACACGCCATGATCGCTTTCCATAGCACATCATGCACATGTACGGGATCAATGACACGGCGCTTCTGTCTCCAGTTGATGGAGCGTGGCAGTGTGTGTGAGATCAGGCTGTGCCAGTGTGTCGACCAGGAACACACACTTCAAACACTCTCCAACAAGAGAAACGCGCGCGTACTGAAACTCAACTCGGGTCAATAAACACAGAAACCGACCAGAAATGGCAGAGGCCGGAAATCAAAACAAGAAATGATGATAATGTGATATATTTATGATAAAAATATGATATAATATACAATACCATATCATACAACGTTCAGAAGTTTGCTAACTTTTTTTGAAGGAAGTCTCTTCTGCTCACCAAGGCTGTATTAATTTGATTAAAAAAATCCACACGTCCCAAATGTGGGCCGACACCATGTTGCTGTCTGGGTAATATTATTACAATAACAGTTTTTAACATGCTTATTCATGCTGTCAATGTGCTAAACATGTTAACAGCATGTTAAAACATGCTAATAATATGTTAGCAATGTAGAATATACTGCGTTACAAAATCGAATACTTCCTTACTATATAGTATGCGAAAAACAGAGGAGTAGCCTATGCTCAAATATGTTTGTAAAGTCCCCGGATGATCTACTACTTCCAGTGGCGTAGGATCATTCTAGCAATCTGCTAAACATGCTAGCAAAAAACTAACAACATGCTAAAAACATAAAAACATGCTTGCAAAATCATTCTAGAAAATGAGCTAAAACATGCTAAGATGCGCAACATGATGAACATGCTACCCAGACAGACACAGATGTGGCCCAGATGTGGATTCCACACGTCCCGGATGTGGGCCGGATCTGGGCCGACACTATGCTGCCGTCTGGGTAGGAAGCTTATAAAACTTTCAGACAAGGCTTTTGTCAAGCCAACATAAGAGTTTGTCCCAACATACTTTCTAGTTTTAAAATTGAATCCTGTGATCAAAGCTGAATTTCCAGCATCATTACTCCAGTCTTCAGTGTCACATGATCCTTCAGAAAAGAGTTGATGCTCAAGAAACATTTCTGATTAAGCTTTAGTTTAGTGGTTAATTTTATTTAGTTTATTAGTTTGTATTACTTTTTTATATTATACCTATATAGTTTTTTTTTCTTTTTCTTTTTTTCTGTGCCGCTTCATAATTTTGTTAAAAAATTATAGAAAAAGTGACACTATTTGCATTGAAGTACTGTCCCATCATGGTAGTGTTTTTTAATGGTCATGGTATTTTCATGGTAGCATGATTTAAAAAAAAAAAATATATATATATACATACATAGAATATATACCTATATGTATATGTGTTTTATTTTATTATTACTTATGACCCAGACATTTCTTAAATATTCTCCCGTATCAGATTTATCCATCACAGTAATGCTTGTAAATCGATGTGTCACAACTTGGTGACGTAAGTGGAAACTTAACTGAATCCAAGAACTTTGACCTAAAATTCCACCATAAACATTCGGCAGCCAATTCAGATTTGGCATCTGTGTGTGTGTGTGTGTGTGTGTGTGTGTGTGAGTGATTTGCACTCATGTCAGTCCAGTTCAGGCTGTGTTTAAAGTGAACACAGTGGAGTACTATCAACAAAGGAGGATCAGAGGAAGTTTACGGGGAAAACTGCAATCCTCCACTACACTGTTGGCTGTACCATGAGCCACTGAGAAGTGAAAGCTGATATTCCGCTGGTCAGTGCAATCCACCGAAGTACATTAGGAGCGAAGTGAACCCTTTTAATCGGCTTGGGTGTGTGATGTGGGCGGATTGGCCTATAAAAGGACTTATGAGCTGGATTCATATAAACACTAGGCATATTAGGACCACGCAGAGATAAGCTGGTTACAAACCTACTCACACAAAGCACGTGAGGAGGCAGAGAGAAACTGCCTGAGAAATTAACAACAATGGGTCTGACATGTTTAGGGTTCAATCTTGGACAAGGAAAACTGATCTTCCTCCAGATGGAAATTAAAGAGGCCATATTATGTCATATTACATAAATGTTTTTCTCATATTCTCCATTGTTGCAGCTCCTCTCTTCCCAGTCTGTCAGTAACGCTCTGTTTACTTCCTGTCTCTATGAAGCCCCTCCTTCTGAAAAGCACACTGTGCTCTGATTGGTCGACTGGAGCAGTGTGTTGTGATTGGTCGAGCGCTTCGAGCGTGTTTGGGAAATGTCCCGCCCCTTACCATAACCGCCACTTTAACACGCTACTAACTAACTCAACCAGGCCCCGCCCCTTTATTATGCGCATAAATTATTTAAATGAGGAATATTGTGACGTGTTCGTTCCCGGAAGAAACTCAAGACTACAATGGAGGCGTTTCAGAAGTTCAGAAACACTGACACTGATATAGAGAAGAACTCCCGCTGGAGGGACACTAAAGAAAGATGAACGTGGAGGAAAAGCATAATAGATCCTCTTTAAAATCAAATGAAGTACAAGTCTGATGAAGCTTAACAACAAAGAAACACTTAAAATGGAATGTGTGCAAATATATTTTCAAACAGCTTCGTCAGAGAAGATATCAAAAACGTACACATACAAATATGTAACAAACATCTGAGATGTCTCAAAACTGTACAATAGCAGTTGTGTAAACCCCACAGGACCGCATTTCCCCCACAGATACAGTGCATTTTGTTACGTGACAGACAGAAGAAAACAAACGGCAGAGAAAGAGATTTTACAGTATCAAATAGTAACATGGTGAGATTCTCTGACAGTTATATGACAAAAAATTATTCATGTAAATATATTCATATATCATATACATGGAGTTGCCTTCATTGATATGGATGTATAAATATGAAGATTTAAAAAAAATAAGCACTAGTTTATGTGGTTTCGTGGATCTTTATGACGGACACTCGAGCTCATCTGGCCTGCGTTCGAGGCCAAACAATGAAAAACACCAGGTCATGTACATTTAGCATATCGATTTTCATTTTAGGACAACATTACTGAGTCTTGTGTGTGTAGCATGTAAAGCTTCAGTATTAGACTTTTGGATATACACACAGGTATTGTCAATAAAGTCATAAAATCAACAATTTACAGCAATGTGGCGGGAAAAGTCTCTCAGTCTCTGAACCGATGGAGATCAAGCGTGGATGCAGTGGTTGGGTCTTCGGGACATGATGAAACCCCTGAGACACACACACCTGTACGAGCCCTCGGTGTTCACGCAGCGAGCGTTGATGCAGTCGAGTGTGTCTTCCTCCTCACACTCATCCACATCTACCGGCAAACACACACACAGCTGCATCTTTAATCGCTTGTGTGGAAAATTAAACGGCTCTGTTTTTTAATACAACAGCACATGTGATTGGTTAAAGGATTAGTTCACTTGAGAATAAACATTTACTTATAATTGACTGACCCCCACGTAATCCAAGATGTTCTTGTCTTTCTTTCTTCAGTCGAAAAGAAATAAAGGTTTTTGAGGAAAACATTCCAGGATTTTTCTCCATATAGTGACTTCAATGGGGTCCAAATGTGAGTTTCAGTGCAGCTTCAAAGTCTCGACACGATCCAGCCGAGGAATAAGAGTCTTATCTAGACAAACCATTGGCCATTTTCTAAAGAAAAATAAACATTTATATACTTTTTAACCACAAATCACGTTGGAAAGGTTACGCGGAAAATGTAGAGTAGGGCGAAAATCTCATTCTCTCCTCCAACTTCAAAATCGTCCGACATCTTTGTTTCACCTTTTTTCTTTTTTTTCTTTTCTTGTAAAGGGCGTTTGACTTGATCTTTGCACGTTCGCTTTGTAAACACTAGATCTGTACTTCCGCTTGACCTTTCAACGTGATTACGTAATGCGCAAAGTCGTGGAGGTGCAAGACGAGCATTTGTGGTTCAAAAGTATATAAATGTTTAGTTTTTTTTAGAAAATGGCCGATGGTTTGGTTAGATAAGACTCTGAAGCTGCATTGAACCCGTTGGACCCCATTGAAGTCACTATATGGAGAAAAATCCTGGAATGTTTTCTTCAAAAACCTTCATTTCTTTTCAACTGAAGAAAGAAAGACATGAACATCTTGGATGATATGGGGTTAAGTAAATTATAAAAAAAAATCTAATTCTGAAGTGAACTACTCCTTTAAAGGGGTGGTATAATGCCCTTTTCACAAGATGTAAAATAAGTCTCTGATGTCCCCAGAGTGTGTGTGTGAAGTTTTAGCTCAAAATACCCCACAGATATTTTTATATAGCATGTTAAAATTGTCACTTTTTGAGGGTGAGCAAAAACACACCGTTTTGTGTCTGTTCCTTTAAATGCAAATGAGCTTCTGCTCCCAGCACAGGGGGCGGAGCTTCAAGAGCTCGTGTTCTTTTACCTCACACACACATGCACTGAACATTTCAAAAACTTTTTAGCCAATTATGTTCATACCGGATTCAGACAATGATGGAGAGACTCGAGAAGAAGTGACAACATGTAGAAGCAACAGGACATTTCTGAATGGCTAGTTGATGAATTTATGTATCTTATGTGTAGTTATCTTCTAGTCATTGATTAGCATATTCTGTCTTGATAATCTATAAATGGCGTTCCGGGGGCGGGGTTTATGTAAATTCTAGGGTTGGTGATGTCACTAACCCTGGAGGAATGTGGTGTAGTCTCTACCAGCCGTTTGTTGTAGTCCTTAAAAAGCGATTTCTTTAAAAGCAAATATCTCCCTTTGCTCTGAACTTTGAGCGTCGTAACTTTGCAGATGTTGTTTATGCTCAAACAGCAACATTACACACTAACTAAAGTTAGAAAAGTCAAATCATAATCAACCACCCCTTTAAGAAAGAGAAAAGCATGGGAATAAGGAGGGAGCGATACCTATGCATGTCATGGTGGTGATGTCGAGCTGGTATCCGTCGTAACAGTCGCAGGTGTAACCTTCCTCGACTCGAATACAGCGCCCGTTCTCACAGCCCTGGACGATCCCACACTCCTCTGAACTCAGACTGCCGTATGAATCATATCTCCCTGAAACACACAAGAGCCGCAGGTTCTGCTTTGCTGCAAGATGCTTTCCTTGTGAAAAAGAAGTGCGCTTAATTGTACTGAATGTGTACCTGTAGTGCACTTCAGATCTATATTTAAAACTCTACTTGCATATAATATGATTTGATATAATGAATAATGAAATAAAAAGCACTTTCATGACACTTAAGTACACTGTAATAATGTAAAAAAAATATATTTTTTAAATAATCTTTTGTCATGATTTAAAGAAGTACACTCATTTTGATGTGTTGACTAACATACTAAAGCACATAATAAAGCACTTGATTATAATTTTACCTGTAGTGTGTTATTTGATATTCCATTTAAAGTTATTGTATTTTAAAGGTACTAAATTGCAACTTCATCATTACTAATGTGTAAATACAAATATATTTAAATGAATGCCATTTCTATTGAAACTTGTAAGTATGTTTTAGTTCATCATAAATACTTAGTAATTATTAAATTACACATAAATATGTACTTAAAGTGAGTCAACATATTTAACATCAGATAATTGCATTTGGTATACATTTAAAAATATTATACATTTTCATGTAATTGTGAATAAGATGCAGTGAAGTTTCTGAAAACATTACATTCAGTTCTTTAAAAGTGTATATATCAAGTGCTATTTTTCTTTTTCTTTTTTCATTTTCATCTAAGTGGCCAAAACCCTCCTAAAATCAGCCAACAGACCAGATGTGTTTTTCAGCAGAGAGGCATTCAGTTTCAGTCACTCAGACTCACGCTCATAGACTCTTCGTGGCCCCTCCCGCCTGTCAGGAAACATTGGGAAAGGGGGCGGGGCTCTCCATGACTCCTCCCCCTCGCTCTCGCGGTACCGGGAGTTTTCGGGAAGGGGAGCCAGACTCAGTGGAAGCCCGTCAGGACGGGGCGGCAGGGGTCGGGCATCAAACGTTCGCTCGCCGCGAGGATCCGGGAGGCCGAAGGGAGGGCCGGGAGCGCTTTCATAATCATCCTCCTCATAGTAACGACTTCCGCTGGAAACGAGTTGAGTAGAATTACACACAATTTGTGAAAAAGTAGCAGCATACTTTTAAAAAGAGTACTTACTACGGAAATAAAAGAATATACTTAAAGTCCCCCTGTGGTGAGAATCAAGCTTTTAATGTTGTTTATTTGAATATATGGTGTTTTTAATATGCTTTAAGACACATCATGTGTCGACAGCATTGCTGAGTATTTCCTCCTTAAAACTGCAGTGAACAGTCTCAAAAACACGCTTTGAAATCGCTGGTGTTTCTGACGTCACAAACTACCTTGTAACCAATCAGATCAACGCGTGATCGTCAACCAGTGGATCTCTGAGCTGAGTGAGTGAGTGGAGGCGGGGCTCATTTGCATATTCATAGAACCGCGCATACTAAATGAGGCAAGGGTGTCGAGTTACATTCAAGCTATTTTAACGCATGACACATTTTTTTTCAAAGAAAAAAACTTTTAAATATGTAATTTTGGTGATCAAAGATGAGTTTTAAGGAATAAAATGATTGACTGCAGGGGGACTTTTAAGTGTGAACCGAATGCAATGTTTCCAGACACTTAATTGCATGTTGTCTACTGGAATTCAATTGTATTATACTATAGTATAAATTACATATTAAAATATATTTTATTAAATGCAATTAGTTGAGCCTAAGTAGGACTTCAGTACATCTTTATTTGTAATTTCTATTGTCTTTAAAATGAAGTTGCAGTGCTGTTAGTAGAGTATTGTTGAAGAGCCTCACCCGGCGGGCCTGTAGGGGGCGTCTGGGAGCCCGTATGAACCGGGGGGTCTTTCTCTCAGCCCGGACCTCCTTCCACCTGGGCTGTAGTCCTCGTAATCAGTGGGCATGTAGTCGGGGCGTCCCGGCTGGGCTTCGGGGTACACGTACGGTGGCAGGTACCCTCCTCCCCCTCCCCCTCCTCCTCCTCCTCCCACTCCTCCTCCTCCCGGGCCGAAGCGCTCATAATAACCCGGGGAGTAAGGAGGAGGACCCAGCTCATTACACAGAGCCTCGTACGCCTCTAATCAGGAGGCAGAAACACATATGACTGAGTTAAACTGTGAAACTGAATGTGTGCATCACGGTTGGGCACGTGTGTGTGTGTGTGTGTGTGTGTGTGTGTACCTTCATCTCTGCGGGGGCAGAGGGCACACTGCAGACCCCAAGCCTCACCAAACAAACAACAGCACTCTGTAAAGGTCAGGTGAGATCCTAACAAAGGACTCTGACACACCAGACTAGCTGTGACGTGACGCCAGCAGAAGTTCAAGTTCTCGTCTGAGAAAAGCATGGAAAGAAAGACGGCAGATACACATTAAAAGTTGTCATTTTACACATCTAGTAAAAACATTTTTTGCATTCTTAAAGGGATAGATCATCCAAAAATGAACATTCTGTCATCATTTACTCACCCTTATGGACAATATTACTGAACATTAATAGTCTTTAAAACCCCAAGTACGCTTGAGCTTCCATTGAACAACATATCTCAAGTGCTATAATCTATATATGTGTTGATCAATGATTATGGGTGAATAAAAGCCGAAATTAAAGTAAATCCATTGTGTTTCTTCATAACACACGGATTAAACAGCTCGATTCAAATGGATTACTTAACCCATTAACATATTTACTGACATATCGCTTGAGACTTGCTGATAAAAATAATATAATTCAACTTTATTGCACATTGCACATTTCTTAAAGGGGACCTAATATGCGAAATTCACTTTTACGTGGTGTTTGAACATAAATGTGTGTCTGCAGTGTGTGTACACAACCACAGTATACTGGTAAACATCCACCCACTCCTCTTTTTTAATCCCCATAAATCATAAGCAGTGTCTCAGAACAAGAGTGATGTGTGATGTCACATTACACAGGCCCCGCCCACGACCGCTGAAGGACTCCGCCCTTTTAGCTTAGCTCCTCCCCTGAGTGAGCTGTACACAGTCCACAATCCCTTTAAAATGAAACTTGACATAGGCTATAATTTATTTAAAAATATACAGTAGTAAAATAAAATATAATTCCCTTATCAAAAGGACAAAAAATATATATTTTAAAATAAAAAGAGTTACAGGGCCGGCATCAAATGCTACACAGACAGTCCTAATCATGAAAAGTGCATATTACAGTTTTATTTATATTTTTCCCTTTGCATTAAAGGAACTTACGACGTGCTTTCGCAGCGTTGAGCATTGTAGCCAATCACAGACATGTCTGTTGAACGCGTCGGCCAATCAGAGGCGTTTAAAGGAGTCGCTGTGCTGAAGATGTGTTTTGCGCTCACCGAGTTCTACACTTTCGCAAACCTGTCATTATTATTGGCAATAAACTTAAGATGCAAATAAGAGATTCACTGCGATATACTTGATATTCTTGATGCTGCTCTGATGCGCTCCACTACGCACCGCTCTGTTTGATGTTAGGAAGACTGAAAGTTCAGCGGTCTCGCTCATCAATGTCAGAGTGATTAAAGAAGTGAACGAATGCCTGGTAAAATGTAAGTAGATAAACATTTAATATTTGACTGTTTTACAATAGAAATGTTCAACTACCGACAGTATGACTGGTAATTTTTTTATTCAATTTTGCCTTTTTGAATTGAAAATATGCAATAATTTCCTTGATTCATTTAGAGAGAACGCATGCATAATTAAAAATAAAATATTAGGTAACACTTTATTTGACAGTGTCCTTGTTACATATGTTACATAGTAATAACACTAAATTATGCATAATTACATGCAACTAACCCTCAACTAAACACTAATCCTACCCTAACCCTATAGTAAGTACTTGTAGTTAATTAATATTACTCAGTACTTAAATATATAATTACACTGTAACAATGACACCTTAAAATAAAGTGTAATCAAATATTATTTGCAAATAGTTACAATTATTTCACTAATACAATAAGCTTTTCTTTTTCTTTATTCCCTTAAATCGCTTTTATAATTAAATTAATTATTTTAAATAAAAATACCCAATTTTATTTTGGGCTAAAGCCCCGAATATCCCGTTCCAGATGTGGGCCGGATCTGGGCCGACACTATGTTGCTGTCTGGGTAATAGTTGAAAAGTTGTGTGTGTGTGTGTTTGCATCTCTTACCCTCCGCGAGGCCACTTGCGTTGACACACTTGCGCCGTGTGTCATCCAGCACTAGCGGCGACTCGCACGTACAGTAAAACATTCCCGGTGTGTTCACACACACACCGCCAGTACAGGTGTCCTCACTCTGGCATTCATCATTATCTACAGACACACAGACACAGTGTCACAACATCACGCCGTACTCATCGAGCATCACTGCACTGAGTGTGTGTCCTGACCGATGCACTCCAGCAGCTCCATGTCGTAGTAGTATCCGCTGGGACAGTAACAGGCGTAGCCGGGAATGTTGTTCACACACACACCGCCTTTACACACCTCCGTATCGAACAGCTTACACTCGTCCACATCTGTCCGGAACAACCACACTCAGATTAGAAACAACACACACTGAGAGATTTATGGGACTTTTTTTGTTGTTGTTGTGTGCCATTTTTTTGTTTTACCCTTGTAGCTGAATGCTCCCGTTTCCATGGTGACGTACCCTTTTCCGCTGGGACACAGCGATTGGAATTCGGCTAAATGGAGAGTTATTGATGATGGAGGGAAAAAGAAGTGTTCTTAATTGTGTTGAATGTGCAATTGTAGTGTATACTTCAAATCTTAAGAGTATGTTTAAAAACTGTCCTTATATGTACAGATAATATAATTTTAATGAAATAAAAATGCCATTTAAAGAGATACATTTTCATGACTGTTTATTAAACACTTGAGTACACTTTTAAAAAGTGCACTTTGTAGTAATGCCAAATTAAACATTTTACTTTAAAGTGTTTTTAAATCATTATGTTTTAATAATCTTTTGTCATGCTTTTGATGTGTTGACTAACATACTAACACACATTTAAAGTTAATATATTTTAAATGGACTAAATTACAAATGTGTAAAATATATTTTAAAATATATGACATACAAGTTTCAATAGAAATGACATTAAAGTATATTTTAGTTTATCATAAGTTCTTGTCAGTACATTCAGTACACTTTAATCGTATTCAACCAAGACAATTATGAAATTGCATATAAACTTAAACCATAATAACCTTGAATTTAATTGTATATTATATGAAATTAACTGTCCGAAAACATTACATTCAGTTCACACTAAAGTATACTCTTTTCATGTAAATTATTTTCATCAGAACTCTTTTAACTCTTTCCCCGCCATTGATGGAATTTTTCGGATTTCACTGTTTTCACTGTTATACGGTAGGGGGCGCTACTACACATCTTCTGAAAGAGTACTGAATCTCCAGATCAAAACTCAGGAGAAGAAGAAGCAGAAACAATATAGAGTGATATCGTATGTAAGGAGGTGCATTTGTACAACAACGCGATCATCAACATTAAACATCATATAAATCAAAACTGCCTAATGTTAATGAATGAAATGCCGACTCAGGACGAGCTACAGGACTGTGAAGCTTTGGTGGCGTTGATGGACTCGATCGACTCCATCTGTGTTTGGATCATCGTTCTCAATCCGATCTAGATGTAATCTTTAACCAAAACAAGATTTTCTCAAAACGTTTTTTTTGCTCAAAATATATATATTTTTTTATGAAACTTGCCCACATTCAAGTGTTGAGGAAAAAAAGAATGCATAAAGCTAGAATAAAAGTTTTTTTGTTTGTTTTTTTTTTAAGTAGAGGCGCTGTTCTTTCTTTTGATATATTGCATGTTTAGATATTCATACAACAAAATATTCTGGGGCTTTTTTTTTTTTTTTACTGGCAGGGAAAGAGTTAAAAGTATGCATAAGTACACTTGTTTTTAACAGGAGTAAACTCATTAGATGCAGCATGTCTTCAGTGCTGATGTGTGTGTGCGTGTGTGTGTGTGTGTGTGTGTGTACACTTGTACAACTATCTTTGTGAGGACCAGTTTGAGTTTTAGACCATTGAAGTGAGGACAAAGAGAGTAAAGGACATTTTGGCCGGTCCCCAGTTTCTGAGAGCCTTTAAAGGCCTGTTTGAGGGTCAAGACTTGGTTTTAGGGATAAGGTTATAATGAGGTTAAGGGTCGGTTTAGGGTCAGGGGTCGGGTTAGGCACTTAGTTGTGATGGGTAAGGTTAGGGTAAGCGGCTAGAGATTGCATTGTGTCAATGAATGTCCTCATAAAGATAGATGTACAAGAATGTGTGTGTGGGTGTGTGTGTGTGAGTGAGAGTGTGTGTGTGAGAGTAAACTCATTAGACGCAGCATGTCTTCAGTGCTGGTGTGTGTGTGTGTTCACCTGTTCCAGCTTCAGGACAGATGTCGTATTGGCACAGGAGGCCCCAGCCCTGGCCCGCCGTACAGCAGCACTCCTGCAGGGTCGTGTTTCGAGACAATATCTTGCAGGAGTACGGCTCGGACACGCCGTAGTAACACTCCTTCATTTCTCCGGGTCGAGTCTGTGGAAGAGAGCCAGACACGGACCCGGAGAAGCCACCCGAACCACGACCCGACGAGGAGGACGAGGAGGAGGATCCACCAGACGGCCTCGGGCGACCTGCAGGACACACACACACACACACACACACACACATCTATACATGTTTCCTTGATCTTTGGAATTAAAGAATTCTGAAATAATATCATTAAACTTTCAGAACTCAGGAATGCAGTGAAAAACTAGAAACCATCAGAGATGGAGGATAAAGCAAGAGAAATCACCATTTTAAAAATCCCTTATGAATAATTAGTGCACTTAATGGTATTGAATGTGCACTTGTAGTGTACTTCAAATCTTAAAAGCATATTTAAAAAACTGTACCTGCTGATACTATATCAATATTAATGAAATAAAAGTATAAAAAGTAGGTTACACTTTATTTTAAGGTGTCAGTATTACAGTGTAACAAGTACTGAATAATAATAATTAACTACATGTACTTACTATAGGGTTAGGATTAGGATGAGGGGTTGGTTTAGGGTTAATTGCATAATTTATAGTTATTACTACAATAATTACATGTAACAATGACACTGTAAAATAAAGTGTTACCAAAAATTATTTTTTTTAAAAGTGTTAAAGTGTCTTTAGTTTTCACTTGGGATAATACTCTTAATAACAAAAGGTATCGCTAAAGTTCAATCCAACTAAAAGTAGATTATTTATTAGGCAGGGACTAATCATTATTAGTTCAACACGGAATCGCCACCTATGTAGAGTGTTAAACTCAGTCACTCATTGGGTTGTTTCCTATAGTAGGCAGCAGAATGTGAAGAAGCGGAACAGAGGCATTGTGTTTGTTGTTATATTGTTTAGTTTGTAATGTTTTCACCATTATTAGTGGTGTTTGCCAAAGGAAAGTGTTCTCTTGCATACCCTAGTAACCACCTAGCAACCACCCAGAACACCCTAGCAACCGTGCCGAATTTTGCCACTGCAAGCACCACTCACATTTTCTTCAATGTACATTCTAGTTGTTACTGTTATTATCAGTTATTGTAGGACTGACAGTAGAGGGCAGCACTGAAACAGAGTTATGATGTTCCTGCTGGAGTTGTGTGTGTGAGTGTGTGTGTTACCTGCGCTCTCTCTGCTCACACACTGCCTCGCGAGCGGGTCGAATTCCTCCTGTCCGTTCTCACACTCACACGTGAACGATCCCTCCACATTCCAGCAGTGTGCAGATCCGCAGACGCCCTGCATCGTCTCACACTCGTTTATGTCTGCGCAGAAACACACACGGGGAGTGTAAATACACGAACAAGAAGTGCGCTTAATCGTACTGAATGTACACTTAAATCGTAGAGGTACTGTAACCGATATTATGATATTAATGTACTCTCGTTAGGTACAATTAAGTGTATTTTTATAAATGTTTCTTAACACACTTAAGTGCACTTTGTCAGGCCAAATTAAAACTTTTATTTTAAAGTACATTTTAAATCATTAAGTTTTAATAATCTAATGTCGTGCTTTAAAGAACTACACTTATGTTGATGTGTTGACTCATAGTAAAGCACATGTGAAGTACTTGATTATAATTTGAACTGTAGTGTGTTATTTGATATTACATTTAAAGTTAATATATTTAAAATGTTCTAAATGGCAACTTTTCTATTACAAATGTCTAATTACTTGTGATGTCAAATCGATTAATCGCATCTAACAAACAAGTTTGTGTTTATATAATATATATGTATATGTATGAATATAACATATTTATATAAACAAACTTTTATGTTAGATGCGATTAATCGATTTGACAGCACTAGTAATTACAAATATATTTAAATACATGACAATAGAAATGGCATTAAAGTCTATTTTAGTTCATCATAAATGCTTGTCAGTATTAGCTGGTGCACTTTAACCATTTTTAAAAGACAATAGAAGTAATTATTACACACTTTAATTATTAAATTACATATAAAGATGTACTGAAGTACAACTTAAGTCACTAATAAGTTCAACTAATTGCATTTAATATAAACTGAAACTACAATTTGAACTTAATAACATGTAAATAACATTAAATGAATTGCATAAATAACATGAAATTAATTGTCTCCCAGTTAAGTATATTATTTCCATAATAAAGAGCTCTTCTGTGCTGAACTCACCCACACACATCTGTCCATCGCCGGTGGACTCGTAGCCCTGGTCACACAGACACTGATATGTGCCGATCAGATTCTGGCAGAAAGCGTGGAGTCCACACACCGTCTCATTGGTGCACTCGTTGATGTCTGCAAGAAAAACTCACTGTCACTCACTGCTGGGTCTCGTTAAAGAGATAGTTCACCCAAAAATTTAAATTAGCCCATGATTTACTCACCCTGAAGCCATCCTAGGTTATATTGAAAAATGTCCTGGCTCTTCTTAGATTTATAATGGCAGTGAATGGTTGTTTATGTTTTGAAGTCCATAAACGTGCATCTATCCATGATAAAAGTGCATCTATCCATCATAAAAGTGCATCTATCCATCATAAAAGTGCATCTATCCATCATAAAAGTGCATCTATCCATCATAAAAGTGCATCTATCCATCATAAAAGCGCATCTATCCATCATAAAAGTGCATCTATCCATCATAAAAGTGCATCTATCCATCATAAAAGTGCATCTATCCATTATAAAAGCGCATCTATCCATCATAAAAGCGCATCCATCCATCATAAAAGTGCATCTATCCATCATAAAAGCGCATCTATCCATCATAAAAGTGCATCTATCCATCATAAAAGTGCATCTATCCATCATAAAAGTGCATCTATCCATCATAAAAGTGCATCTATCCATTATAAAAGTGCATCTATCCATCATAAAAGTGCATCTATCCATTATAAAAGTGCATCTATCCATTATAAAAGCGCATCTATCCATCATAAAAGTGCATCTATCCATCATAAAAGTGCATCTATCCATCATAAAAGTGCATCTATCCATCATAAAAGTGCATCTATCCATCATAAAAGTGCATCTATCCATTATAAAAGTGCATCTATCCATCATAAAAGTGCATCTATCCATTATAAAAGTGCATCTATCCATTATAAAAGCGCATCTATCCATCATAAAAGTGCATCTATCCATCATAAAAGCGCATCTATCCATCATAAAAGTGCATCTATCCATCATAAAAGTGCATCTATCCATCATAAAAGTGCATCTATCCATTATAAAAGCGCATCTATCCATCATAAAAGCGCATCCATCCATCATAAAAGTGCATCTATCCATCATAAAAGCGCATCTATCCATCATAAAAGTGCATCTATCCATCATAAAAGTGCATCTATCCATCATAAAAGTGCATCTATCCATCATAAAAGTGCATCTATCCATCATAAAAGTGCATCTATCCATTATAAAAGTGCATCTATCCATCATAAAAGTGCATCTATCCATTATAAAAGTGCATCTATCCATTATAAAAGCGCATCTATCCATCATAAAAGCGCATCTATCATCATAAAAGTGCATCTACCCATGATAAAAGTGCATCTATCCATCATAAAAGTGCATCTATCCATTATAAAAGTGCATCTATCCATCATAAAAGTGCATCTATCCATTATAAAAGCGCATCTATCCATCATAAAAGTGCATCCATCCATCATAAAAGTGCATCTATCCATCATAAAAGCGCATCTATCCATCATAAAAGTGCATCTATCCATTATAAAAGCGCATCTATCCATCATAAAAGTGCATCTATCCATCATAAAAGCGCATCTATCCATCATAAAAGTGCATCTATCCATCATAAAAGTGCATCTATCCATTATAAAAGCGCATCTATCCATCATAAAAGTGCATCCATCCATCATAAAAGTGCATCTATCCATCATAAAAGCGCATCTATCCATCATAAAAGTGCATCTATCCATCATAAAAGCGCATCTATCCATCATAAAAGCGCATCTATCCATCAAAAAAATGCATCTATCCATTATAAAAGCGCATCTATCCATCATAAAAGTGCATCTATCCATTATAAAAGCGCATCTATCCATCATAAAAGCGCATCCATCCATCATAAAAGTGCATCTATCCATCATAAAAGCGCATCTATCCATCATAAAAGTGCATCTATCCATCATAAAAGTGCATCTATCCATCATAAAAGTGCATCTATCCATCATAAAAGCGCATCTATCCATCATAAAAGCGCATCTATCCATCATAAAAGTGATGGATGGATGGATGCACTTTTATGATGGATAGATGCACTTTTATGGACTTCAAAACATAAACCATCATTCACTGCCATTATAAAGCTTGGAAGAGCCAGGACATTTTTTATATAACTCTGATTGTATTCGTCTGAAAGAAGAATGTCATATACACCTGGATGGCTTCAGCGTGAGTAAATCATGGGCTAATTGAAATTTTTGGTGTTCATTTTGGTCCCTTTAAGTGTGTGTGATCTGTGTCAGACTCACCCACACACTCTCCTGTGGGAGTGATGTGGTATCCGGGGTCGCAGGACGCCACACAGTGGAAAGAGCCGATGGTGTTCTCGCAGCGCTGAGATCCACACACACCCCTCTCTGAGTCCATACACTCGTTCACATCTGCAGGAGGAAACGCTTCAGATGAGATCTGCCCTACACACACACACACACTCGTCCATGCGTGATGTCCTCGCTTGTGACAGAGCCAGGCCTTCGCCTTGTTTTG
Source organism: Rutilus rutilus (assembly GCF_951802725.1). NCBI lineage: Eukaryota > Metazoa > Chordata > Actinopteri > Cypriniformes > Leuciscidae > Rutilus > Rutilus rutilus. The sequence continues at coordinate 3,243,368 of NC_140213.1, read as the reverse complement.
TGCTCTCCGCATGGGTGCTTTCCTGTTAATCTCACATTTTAATCACAAATAAAGCTTTAAACAATCTAAAAACAATTAATAAGTGCTTCACGGGGTGTAACTTCAGTATCTCGTGCTCTTTGGGGGAAGGGATGGTTTCACTTATAAGAAAAAACAATCCAAGACACTCGAGTAATTCGTTTTTAGAAAAATATAAAAAGCCTTTATTCTTTCATGGCTTAGATATGAAAAAGCCAACTAACAATAAACAGCTGTATTTTTATTAACTTGCATTAACAAAGATTAATAAATACTGTAACAAATGTATTGCTCATTGTTAGGTCATGTTAGTTAATACATTAACTAATGTTAACTAATGAACCTTATTGTAAAGTGTATTCATAAACACTTTTCAATGTCTTTCTCTGTAATGAATGTCTATGGAAGCTTGTTTCCGCCACTGAATAAAAAACTCAAAAAGGTAATTTGTGACTTTTTCCTAAGAATTGCAAGATATAAACACGCAATAGCGAGTTATAAATTCTAGTATTGCATATGACCATCTCAATAATTTAATTAAATTAAATATTTTCATTAAAAACTGTCCCCAATACTGTTGTCATTGCTCAAAAAAAGAGGTTTATGCTAATTATGAGCCAGGCCACATTAGTTTAACAACCAGAAATACAATTAATTTTACTTCATATTCTGAGAGCGGCTGAACTAATTGTCATTTTTTGTACATTCAATTAAAGAAGTAAAATTAAAATGAAATTCTATTCAAAGAAATTCATATAACTGCTGTAAGAAGAAGAAGAAGAAGAAGCTTTTAATAAAACATGAAAAAAAATTCCGGTATAAATTACCAATAAAGATGTTGTGATACAAGTACACCATTTAGGTGTGTGTGTGTGTGTGTGTGTTTGTGTGTGTGTGAGCACATGAGTGTGTGTGTGTGTGTGTGTGTGTATGTGTGTGAGTGTTAGTGAGTGTGTGTGTGTGTGTGTGTGTGTGTATTAGCACGTGTGAGTCCGATTGCGTGTGTGTGTGTGAGCACATGTGTGTGTGAGTGAGTGTGTGTGTGTGTGTGTGTGTGTGTGTGTGTGTGTGTGTGCGTGTGAGTGAGTGTGTGTGTGTGTGTGTGTGTGTGTGCGTGCGTGTGTGTGTGTGTTTTACCCCTGGCAGGCGGTTCTCTCTGGGTTGGTGGTGTGTGTGCGTGTGTGTTTTACCCAGGCAGGCGGTTCTCTCTGGGTTGGTGGTGTGTGTGTGTGTGTGTGTGTGTGTGTGTGTGTGTGTGCGCGTGTGCGTGTGTGTGTGTTTTACCCAGGCAGGCGGTTCTCTCTGGGTTGGTGGTGTGTGTGTGTGCATGTGCGTGCGTGTATATATGTGTGTGTGTGTGTGTGTGTGTGTGTGTGTGTGTGTGTGTGTGTGTGTGTGTGTGTTTTACCCAGGCAGGCGGTTCTCTCTGGGTTGGTGGTGAAGCCGGTCTGGCAGTGGCACAGGAATGATCCCTCAGTGTTGGTGCAGCGGCCGTCCTGGCAAACTCCCTCTTGACTGCACTCGTCCACATCTGGACACACACATGCACACACACCAGCATGACATCATCGTCATCAGTAATGCTCAGGCTCAAAACATTTGTACTCATGACAATGTGCTGAGATTCAGCTCTGATCGACACACACTGAGCTGAAGATACAGGAGCAGCTGGCCATTAGCATGTGCACTACATCTCTTAAACAGGGACGTCATATTAGCCAAATTACTGAAAGATCCTCTATGGTTGGGAAAAAACAAAAGTGTGCAAAAAAAAAGGCACTGAATAAATATTTGTGCTTTTTCAGATATTCCCTTTCATGTAGTGTGTAAAAAAGCTGTTCGTGAATGTAAAGCTCTGCAAAGATTCTGAACTGCCTGAAACGAGTCGTCAGTGATTCCAGTCTCTCTTCCCGCTGAACCTGTGTAGGTTTTTTCTCTAATTTGCATAATGCCAGCCAGTCTCTTAGCTCCGCCCTCAAACACTGCAGTGTATCTGAAACTGGAAGAGTTTGGTTCGTGTTGTTCATGTCGAGAAGACGCTGTTTTCTGAGATTGATACGGTAAAACCCACGCCATCGTTACTGTTCGTATCACTGTGATCAGATATGATACTGAGCGTTTGGAATCTGACCAATCAGAACAGAGCAGCTCTCAGAGAGGCGGGGTTTAGAGAGACTGAATCCTTAATCGAACCGTTTCAGACACTGAGAGAAAACAGCTGATGCTGTGATGGATATTATGAGGAAATTAAAGTGTTTTTGACGTTGGATGCACATAAATCTGTTTGGGAAATCAAAATTAAGAACCTTTAAAATAACATAATAGGGCCAATTAAAACAATACGCACTTACAATATACATTTCAATGATGCAATACATACAATAACTGATATATAATCAGGTTGACTACAAGATACGAGTCGGAGTGCAGATGTTTTCCTTTATCACATGCTGCGTAATTATCCTGCATCTTGATTTTATCTAATAGAGCGTGTGGTGGACGTGTCGAAAGGAGAAATGTTTACTTCAGGCTTTTGAGTAATGCAGTTATGAGAATCATTTCATCCAAGAGTTAAGTAACTTTTCACATTTGAGAGATTTTCTTTTAAAACAACTCCCTAATGACAACTGAAGAATTCATAAAAACAATCCAAATCCAAGGTCGGGAAGAAAAACATTCGTCACGCTATAGCTTTTATATTTCCCGACACGTTATATGTAAAATGGCAGCTTGATGTTGGTTATATATATATATATATATATATATATGACGACTGGTTTCATACCTTGGCAGGACGTCCCGTTAACGGCGCTCTTGTAGCCGCGCGCACAAACACACTTAAACGAGCCGTCTGTGTTCACACACTCTCCGCTCGGGAAGCAGAAATCTCCTTCCAGACACTCGTTAATGTCTGAGCCAGCGGATGACAGCGTGCCATAGTGGGAGAAATGAGTTAAAAACAAACTCTTATTTGAGAAAAGCATATTCTAAGCAGCCAGAGAGAGCGTGAAAGTGTGTGTTTTTTTTCTTTGAACTGAATGAGAATTGAATGTAGTGATTTCTTTGAATGGTCTCTGACCTCGACACTGGCGCCGTGGACCAGCTGTTCTGTACCCCGGTAAGCAGTCGCAGCGATACGAGCCGTCCGTGTTCACACACACACTCTCCGGCCCACACACGTGAGGACTCGCACACTCATCAATGTCTGAAGGGGAAACAAACAGCTTGTGACAATGCAGAATCATAATAGCTGTGCCTGTATTAATGTGCTTGAGTCTGCCACGCTAAGCATCATATCATCAAATCATACTTTATCTTCTTCCTTGCAGACCCCTTATTTAATGTCAATCAAGCTTTTTGCAAGAATATAGTCATCATTTTGTTTTAATGACCATTTTAAACCATCTCTCCCCCCAACCCCAAACCCCCCCGCCCCCCCCACCCATGTAAATGTTGAAATGTCAATAAAATGAATAAATATGTTTAAAAAATAAATAAATGATTAAATCTGTGAATAAAATGAATATTTAAATAAATCATGAAATGTGTCAATAAAATAAAGTGTTTAAAAAATAAATAAATCATGAAATGTGTCAATAAAATAAATATATGTTTAAAAAATAAATAAATCATGAAATGTCAATAAAATAAATAAATATACAGTATGTTTAAAAATAAATAAATAAATAAATAAATCATGAAATGTCAATAAAATAAATAAATATACAGTATGTTTAAAAATAAATAAATAAATAAATAAATAAATAAATAATGAAATAATGAAATGCCAATAAAATAAATGTTTTAAATAAATCATGAAATGTGTCAATAAAATAAATAAATATGTTTAAAAAATAAATAAATCATGAAATGTGTCAATAAAAAAAAAATATGTTTAAAAAAAAAAAAACATGCAATGTCAGTAACCAGAAATAAATGTTTAAAAATAAATAAATGATGAAATCTGTCAATAAAAATGAATCTCAAATCAAATTAAATTTGATAAATAGTGTAAATGTCAGCATCAACTGTTGAATGCCTCAATGTCCTATGGAATTTTTATGTATTTATGAGGTTATTTATCATGTTTTATTATTTATTTACTGAAACATTTCATGTTTGAATTATTAATTACAAAAAAAAAAATGTATTGACATTTCATGATTTATTTTTGTTTAAATATTTTTTAATTGCTTAATTACTAATATTTCATTTTTTTATGCTAGTGTGCTTTAGTCTATATATAATTTGTATATATATAATATTATAAATATAGTTTTGAAGGTGGAGGGTTTTTGAGAGACAGATGTGTTGAATCAACCCTCCCTCGACCTGGCCACTTTTTATCTCTCTCTCCACATGATTCAAACACACAATCGAGGCGGATGTAGATAATTGTGCCAGAACACGTGGCTGAGATCTGAGTCCTGCCATCTGTAGGCCACATGCCTCCTCTCACACCGCAGAGAGAGATGAAGGAAGAGAGAGATAGGCCATGAAGGAGGAATGAAGCTCTCACACACATGATGCCGTTCATTTGCCAAAGCCAACTTTCTGCACGGCATCCTTTACTTGTTAAACAACTTAAGAAACAAACTGGTCAGCTGGTCCAAAACGCAGCAGCTGGAGTTCTTACCAGAACCAGGAAGTATGACCATATTAGCCCGGTTCTGTCAACACTGCATTGGCTGCCTACTAAACATCGTATACATTTTAAAATATTGCTGATCACTTACAAAGCACTAAATGGTTTAGCTCCGCAGTGCTTGAGCGAGCTCTTAACGCATTATAGTCCTTCACGTCTATTGCGATCTCAAAATTCCGGCCAGTTAATAATACCTAGAATATCAAAATCAACTGCTGGTGGTAGATCCTTCTCCTATTTAGCACCTAAACTTTGGAACAGTCTTCCTAACATTGTCCGGGAAGCAGACACACTCTGTCAGTTAAAAGCTAGACTAAAAACACATCTCTTTGCCCTAGCATACACATAACACATTATAGACTTCTCTAATTCAATGTGAGGCTGCATAGTTTAGGTCAGCCGGAACCGGGAACACTTCCCATAAATCCTGATGTACTCGTTACATCATAAGAAGAATGGCGTCTACGCTAATATCAGTCTCTCTGTTTATCCCGAGGTTTACCGCAGTCCGCCGGATCCAGGCCGTATCCAGATCTGATGAAGGACCTGCACCTGAACATGACGACAACACAGTCCTGAAGTGTCCACTAGTCTCTCCCCTGTGAAGGCCTCCCTCCCTCTCTTTACCTCTCTACAGATAAAGCGTTGTCGGGATAATTCCGGTTCACGTGGCTATGCAGAAGCGATTAAAAATGTTGTATTATATTTTTCAAGGCTTGTACCTTGGATCCTATTTCATGGTTTGCGTTCTCGAGCCACCAGGCACTGTTTTGAGCAAATGAGCAGCCGGATCGCATATGGGCCCTATTTTAACGATCTGAAACGCAAGTATCAAACGCTAAACGCAAGTAACTTTGTGGGCAGCTCTCGCAAATCTAAAATGGGTTGGTCTGAAGTAGCTTCATTACTCATAGGTGTGGTTTGGGCGTAACCTGAAAAACCAATCAGAGCGTCATCGCACATTCCCTTTAAGAGCAGGCGCGCTTGTTCCATGGCGGATTGCTATTATAACGGCGGATTCGCCAGGAGCGGTTCACAGCCGAGGAGACCGACGTTCTCATCAGGGCCGTAAAACACAGAGAAGTGACATTGGGGATGGAGAAACACACCCAAATTAGCTTCGGTTAAACAGGCGTATGATAATTTGGGTAAATGTGTAAGCTAGATTTATGCCTATTTTTTCACATCTTCATGGACACAACAATGATTTCCCTCGTGTGGAATATTTTTCCTTGTAATAATGTATGGTTTTCTAAAAATGAAAACTGCTGCGTCTGTGTGTAGATGAGAGAAGCAAAGTGCATGGGTGTAGTGCACACGCTACATTGATTATGGCCAAGCATGCGCCCTTAAAATAGCATATGAATAACATGCGTAACGCGCCGCTGACTTTAGACGAGGTTTCTCCTGGTCAGTGGCGGAATTGTTTTCTGAAACTGCAAAATAGCACCAGGGAACGTTTGCGCCGGAACACGCCTCCTCTTTTCGCTGAACCGCCCCCGGGAGCGCAAGTTCATTCCCTAATTTACCGACGTGCGTCTGTGGAGGGAAAAGTCCGCTGTGCGTCGGGTGCAAAATAGGAATGATACATGCGTCGTGTACAAAGTCAGTTGCGCTGGGTGCAAGATAGGGCCCCAAGGGTTTTCTGTTAGAAAGGTGTCGTGTAAGCGGCCCCTAAGTTATTAATGATCTTTGCAACAGAAGTGAATCAATCAAAACTAACTTTAGCCGGACAATAACTTTATTCTAGAGCTGCTGTAAAGCCAAAACAATCTCTGTTACTGTAATTTCCTATTATCACGGTAAAGCTGCTTTGAAACAATCTATATTGTTAAAAGCGCTGTATAAATGAAGCTGACTTGACTTGACTTGTGCGGTGAGAAGCAGCTGTTTGCACTCAGGGAACTGCAAGATGACTTGAAAGAATGCACAACAAGTATTAACGAAGATTAAACCCGACATGGCGAGTCAGATGTCGGAAACGCCTGTGGTTGGAGGTTAAGCTCGTCTAACCTGTGCAGCGTCCGTTCTGCATGCTGTGCCCGTCTCTGCAGGGAACACACTTATACGAGCCCGGAGAGTTCAGGCACTGCTGGCCGGGACACTGCAGTGCGTCCAAACACTCGTCAATGTCTAATAAAGGAAGACATGTAGAGCTTATGTAAATGCTATAGGATGAAGTGAATTAAAGGATGAAATGACAGCCCTGTGTGTTCTCGTACCTGTGCAAGCGCTGTCCTGTAGCTGGAAGCCCACGGCACACACACATCTGAAGCTGCCGGGAGTGTTTCTACACTCGCCATTAGTGCAGCGCGTCGGGTTGAGACTACATTCATCTGTGTCTGAACACACACAAGTGAGACGGCACAAATGTGTTAAAATAGGCATTCAGATCAGTCGTATCTTTGTAACATTAGCAGCACCATATTTCATTTTTGACAGGAATGAAAACGAGACTTTGAGGGATAGAAATACAGTACCGGAGTTTAACAACAATCTGATTGTCTTTCTGAGAAAACTTTCAGTGGAGAAAAACAACAAAAAAAACTTTTTGTTTTCCACTGTAATGACTATAAAGGCACGTTCACACCGAGGACAATAACTATAATGATATAGTTCTAAAAATCTTATTAAATATAAAAGAATAGCACCTTTTATACCGATAAAACGCTGACAGCCAATCAGAATCCAGCAGACTTCAGAGCTCGAGCATTTAAAGCGGCAGACGACAAAACTGCAGCGCGCTTATAATAAACAGAACGATATCATCCGCTGGTGTGGACGCTAATATAGCTATTGTTATAGTTATCATTCTTGGTCTCGAACTGGCCTTATTTTCATCCACGTTAAATTCAATATGCCGTCTAATCTGCCGTCTAGTGGTGTGATCAAGTCAGAAAGATGGTTTTACGCACATGAAAGAGTTTCGGAGTTGTGAGCGTGTCAGTAAGAAAACATGAAGCATGCAATGAATGCAGCGTCTGTATTGATGGTGCATTTGTTGAAATTAATTAAATTATTATTATTATTAACAATAAAACTATCTAAGTTGCATGTACAAAATACGATAGTATTGTAAAATTCCAAGTCGTAAATACAAACTTCCCAGGAGAACTTGAACGCACCATATTATAGTGTTTGTTAATATTTAGATTTAGATTATATTTTCGGTTTTCATTTAAATTTTAGTTAAAGTTTTTAGTTAAAATGTTGACAACTAGCTAAAATATTTTTATATACACATTTAATTTTATTTCAAGTAATGATTTGAATTTTTTTTTTTTATGGTTTTAGTTTTGAGTACCGATAATAACCCAATTAAAATCTTAACCATTATACAAGAAATGGTACAGAATACATATTTTAACAAACACATAAAATGCCCCTACTACGTGACACACAGCATATGATTGAACTGAGATATTTACAACTGTCTCTGTGACAGAACTAGACTCATTTACAATACAAATAAAAAGTGTAAGTCAGCCAATTAGAACATTTTTGACATTTATAGAACATTTATATAACATAGAACATTTAAACTTTATGACATTATCACACTGTAACATTCAAACATGCATATTCTGTAAAGCTGCTTTAAAATAATCTATACTGTATTGTGAAAAGCACAATACAAATAAATGTGACTTGACTTTTGGAGAGAGGGTCCGTTTCCACTACACATCGCTTCAAAGCAGCTTTACAGTTAGCTAAAAATGTATTAATTTAAACAATGTACTAATTTAAGGCAGAATCAATGAGCTCATTGATGTAATGGATACATGTTTGTTAACAAATGAATGATTATGACATAGAAAATTGTAGCATTGGCAATAAAACATAAAGAGGTAATCGTGACTCTATATCTCGCAATATAAGTCTGCTTGGCCATTTTGGTAGTGCAAAGCATTTTGGTCAGCTTGTGTTGTTTTTAAATGTGCAATAGAAATAAAAGTTGACTGATTGATATTTATTTTATTTTTATTTTTTATATTATTACCTTTATTTTTCACTTTTGTAAGCTAATTAAATCAGTGTTATACGTGGAGATCCGCATGAAGTGATACCTTGGCAGTGTCCGTCAAGAAGCTCAAAGCCCGTCTGACAGGAGACACACTTGAAGGAACCGACCGAGTTCACACACTCTTTTCCTGGGCACTGAAGCTCATTCTCACACTCGTTCACATCTGGAACCATGTGAGGAACAGACTCATTTTATGAATGGAACAACTTTGAGGATGAAATCTCTAATGATCCCTTGTGAAAAAACAAGTGTGCTTAATTGTACCGAATGTGCACTTGTAGTGTACTTCAAAGTAGTAGTATTAAAAGTATATATATAAAAAAAACAGTACTTGCAGATAATATAATTTTAATTAAATAAAAGGCCACTTAAGTGCACTTAAAGAGATACACTTTCATGACTTTTTTAACACACTTAAGTACACTTTTAAAAAGTGCAATTAGTAATGTCAAATTAAAAGTTTTACTTTAAAGTACATTTTAAATCATTATGTTTTACTAAACTCTTGTCATGCTTTAAAGAAGTACACTTATGTTGATGTGTCGACTCACATACTAAAGCACATGTGAAGTACTTGGATATAATTTTAACTGTAATGTGTTATTCAATATTACATGAGCTTAATATATTTTAAATGGACTGCAAATGTGTAATTACAAATGTATTTAAATACATGACACACTAGTTTCAATAGAAATTACATTAAAGTATATTTGAGTTTATCATAAATGCTTGTCAGTACATTCAGCAGTAACTTTAACAGTATTTTATAAGACAATAGAGGTGTCACAGATCAGCATCCTCTGCTCTTCATTTCCCATCACTATCCTCCTTTTCACACACTTGACATGCAATTAAGTGTCGGAAAACATTACATTCAATTCATACTTATTTCCATCATAGGTCCTCTTTTTAAAAGTATGCTAAAGTGCACTTCTTCTTCACGTGTTGAGCTTGAGAAGGTTTATTCCAGTAAAACAGTTTAGTTCTGTCATGAAGCTCAAACCTTTGCAGATGTTTCCCTCCAGTCTGAATCCAGGCCGACACAAACAGCTGTAACTTCCCATGTTGTTCTCACAGCGGCCGTTAACACACAGCTCAGGAGTCTGGCGGCACTCGTCGATATCTGGCACAAATAAACAACTTGGTCATTATACAGTGAGCTTAATGCTTTCTCTGCTGGAAACTCAGAGCTGGAACAAAGGACACTAAACTTGACAGGAGAAACTAAACAGAGCGGGGAAACAGGAACGAACGGAAACAAGGCAGAATGTTAAAATAAGAGTATATAGAACAGAATATAAACCTGACAATTATTGACCTACATTAAGTAACATTTTAAGTATGCTGGTCTTTATACAAATCTTTTGGTAACACTTTAGTTTAGGGTCCAATTCTCACTATCAACTAGTTGCTTATTATCATGCATATTACAAGGATCTTGGCTGTTTATTAGTACTTATAAAGCACATATTAATGCCTTATTCTGCATGACCACATTCTACATCCTTAATCCTACCCCCATACCTAAACTACCTTACTAACTATTAATAACCAGGCGAAATCTTTAATAGTGAGAATTGGACCCTAAACTAATGTGTGACCGATCTTTTTACTTTGTGTTAATGTTTTTGTCTTTGGGAAAATAATATTTTTGATTAAAATTAAAGGTTTGAAGTTTGAACCAAACCATAAATTTAATTTGAGAAAAACTAATTGCACTGTAAAAGTAACTTTAAAAAGTAAGTGGTTGCGCTGCATTACAATTTTAAGTTGTATTAGGTGAAACCTTAAATATTTGAGTTATCTCAAGTTAAATCCAGGAAAGTTATTCTAACGCAAAATTTTAAAATGTGATAGCTACTTGCAACAGTATTTTTTTTCAAGTTGAACCTAAGTATTGTTAGGTTACAATTATAATGCAATTATACAATTATATAACGGTCCATTCGTGGTCGTTACCTGAGCATGATCCATTTTTAAGACTAAATCCGGGCCTGCAGGAAACACACCAATACGATCCCTGAGAGTTCACACACTCCTGTCCAGGACACTGGAATGGATCTTCACACTCATTCACATCTGTGTCCACATGCACACACACACACACACATATGACTTACAGGATTTATTTCAAACCCAGTTTTTCATGATTGGTTTTGTATGAAGAATCATACCTGTGCAGGTGCCGCCCTGCAGTCTGAAGCCAGTTCTGCACACACACCTGAAGCTGCCAAGTGTGTTTTCACACACTCCGTTCGAGCAAGGAGAATGCGTCTGACGGCATTCGTCGATATCTGGACAGATAACAGCATCCCACTTTCAGGGTCTGTACATATTTCACACGTTATGACTTGCAGGTTGAAACGAGTCGTTACCTGAGCATGCTCCATTTTTAAAGCTAAATCCAGGTCTGCACGACACACACCTATATGATCCCTGAGAGTTCACACACTCCTGTCCAGGACACTGCAATGGGTCCTCACACTCATTCACATCTGTAACGTGCACATCAATCCATGCACACATGAACACAATAATATAAATGTATATTATTTAAACTTAAAAGCATTTTCTTACCCACACAGGTGTTGGCCTGCAATCTGTATCCGTGTCGACACGCGCATCTGTAGCTGCCCGGTGTGTTTTCACAGCGGCCGTCGGGACATGGGGACGGGGTCCGGCGACATTCATCAATATCTGAATAAAAGAAAGAATTACGAGAACTGAACAGAACGGGGAGCATATAAACACAGGTTTAACAAGGGAACTAAACAAGGAACAGGTGAACATCATCATTAACTAATGATAATAAGGAGAGCGCTACACTGAAAGGAGTACAAGAAACCTAAACGCATGAACAAACTAAACACAACCCAGACAATTATTTCCATAATAAGTACTTAATGTAAATGTATGCTAAAGTTAGCTTATTTTTTACAAGATGACACAAGATTAGTCTGCAAAAGGAATAATACATAGTGATATTTCTGTGTCGTGTGTTACCTGAGCATTGTCCATTGAGCAGATCAAAGCCAGGCTTACAGGAAACACACCTATATGAGCCCTGAGAGTTCACACACTCCTGACCCAAACACCGGAGCGGGTCAACACACTCATCTATGTCTGAGGATAATAAAACATCACATCAAGTATATTTGAGTTCTTTTTTGGAGACAGAAAACATATGACTCATTCCTATTATGCAATACATTTTAATATCCCTATCCTGTATACACCAGGATGAGTACTTTTGTCTACTACACACACACACACACACACACACACTCAAACACGCGAGATGCTCGTGGTGCTCTAAAAGTAACTTCAACAGCATTTAATTTGAGAAAACTATCGCCATATCAAAAATGCACACAGAAACTCTTCACGACAATGCATCAAAATAAAAGTTTGGTTTAACTTGAAGAAATTATAACAGAAAAATATTACTCTTGTACAGTAGCATAGTAATATTAATACAAATTAATAAAACTAATTTATTTAAGAAATAGTCACAAAATTGTTCTGTTGTGCAGCACAGAGAAACCTTGACATTTTATTTTGATTACATTTCATTACCACATTTTTTGACAATAAATTTGTATTAAAACATTTAAAAAAAATCAACATTTCATAGGGCCCTGTTATTGCAAACATTTAAACAATGTAGTTGAAGTTTTTTTAATTCAATTGATTAGACATGATTCATGATTATTCAAATTTAATTCAACCATTAAATTGGGGGGGTGGGAAAAAATAAGATGGATTTCATATGGTCCTTTTAATAAACCATTGATAAATTACAAACTGTACAAACTGTAGCAAGTAATGCTTAATCACTGTTATAATTATGTGTTCTCCGGCCCCCCAAAAGGTTTGAGAACCCCATTATGGGTAAAATGATTTGACTTACCTATGCAGCTGTTCTCCTGAAGCTTGTATCCAGCTCTGCACACACACCTGAAGCTGCCCAGTGTGTTTTCACAGCGGCCGTTAATACAGGGATTGGGAACCTGACGGCACTCATCAAAATCTGTGGAATCCATCAATGATTTAACTGATCTCATAAACTATTATATGCACAACATTCTAAAAACATTCTATAAAGCACCATTGACATGAACGGTAAATTAAAGATAGAGGACTTGGTCAGCCGAAAGAATGAAACGTCTCTAACCGACACACATGGTCTGCTGGGAGTTGGTCTGGTATCCCGATGGACAAACACAACGGAAGCTGCCCGCCGTATTCTCACACTGTCCCACAGAGCACGGCCTGGGCGTCAACAGACACTCGTTTCTGTCTGGAGAGAGAGAGAGAGAGAGAGAGAGAGAGATGAGAGAGAGAGATGAGAGAGAGAGAGAGAGAGAGAGAGAGAGATGAGAGAGAGAGATGAGAGAGAGATGAGGAGAGATGAGAGAGAGAGAGAGATGAGAGAGAGAGAGAGAGAGAGAGATGAGAGAGAGAGAGAGAGAGAGATGAGAGAGAGAGAGAGAGAGATGAGAGAGAGATGAGAGAGAGAGAGAGAGAGATGAGAGAGAGAGAGAGAGAGATGAGAGAGAGAGAGAGAGAGAGAGAGATGAGAGAGAGATGAGAGAGAGAGAGAGAGAGAGAGATGAGAGAGAGAGAGAGAGAGAGAGAGAGATGAGAGAGAGAGAGAGAGTGAGTGAGTGAGTGAGTGAGTGAGATGAGATGCTTTGATCATCGCTTGGTTATTACGGTACTGCTAATATTGCTGGCTCCTGTATGATACATTACTCATGCTTTTCCTTAATTGTAAGAGGCTTTCAGTGTGTTACAATAATGTAATGCACATGCACACAGAAATTCACACAGTTAAAGCATGTGCAGATGGAGACAGAGATGACAAATATATGAGCTGGCTGGCCTCTAGGCAATGTCATTATGACCTTTTACCTTTAAAAGCCTTGGAAGACACCAATGAGAAAAAGAGGAATCCTTCTATAATGCCAAATATTTGTGAGTCATTGAAAATTATCTAAAATAATGGCAGTGGAAGGAACATTTAATCTCAATGTGATTTAAAACCCATTTTAGAAGGTACATATCGAACATATTTATCTTCTTTAGAGTGTAAGTGTTGCTTATTTCTTATTCCTTAGTCATGCATTAACTCCCAGGTCCATACCTTGGCAGTGGCCTTGCTGAGGATTGAGTATATATCCAGTGTTACACACACACGTGTGTCTGCCGCCTGGCAGGTCAATACAGCGTCCCGACCCGCACACCTGAGGTCGCGATTCACACACTCGGGCATCTGGGGGAAACACACACTGATTCAATATCAGGTCAGTTTGTGGTCATCTAATCAGGGGTGCGTATTTATCAGCAGTTCAACATGTCTGTGTTTCCCGAAACCATCGTTCTAATGAACATTCACAAACAGCATTGCAAAGTTGTGTGTTTGGAGCGACAGATCTCGGCCTGTGGTTAGAAGCAGAGTTTTGTTTTCATGACATGTGGACTCAATAAATCCTTATCTTGAGCCAAATAAGCAAACTGACATTCAGTACAATCTGTATCTTTTATTTAGAAAACATACAAATGTCATTTAGTTTGTCAAGAGATTTAAAGTGTCGTTTCTGAAGAGTGCGCGTGTGTGAACGAGCTCTAGAGCGTAAGAATGAGCCTATGAGTGAATCTGGAAATAAAGCAAAATAACTGAGAGAAATGAGAAATAGTCCTCAGATGACATGGCTGTAATTTATAGCGAAAAGTCTAGCATTAAATCGATCTAAAACGAATCATTAAAAGAAATTATTACTTCACTAAGTTCGTGACGTCATAAACCAACGTGGTTGAACGACAACTTTGCGACACGGTTTCGGGAAACAGTCGTGACTAGCTTGTTGATTTCTTCATGGATGCATCGCACTACGGTAGTGAAGCAGCGAGTTACGGCGTTGTTCGGGAAACAACCCCAGATTAGCCCAAGTCAGTCTCAGAGGTATGCCGTGTTCATAACTTGATGGACATTTATTCATTCCTCTCCAAACCAACTTCATCGAACAATCAAACTGGATGCAAATTATGAGAAAATTACAGTGCGGAATTCAGCTCTGCATTTTTCAAGGTTGAGATGAATTTGGCGTCACTTCAACTCTGGAAATCAAAGATGTCGGTCATTTATATGAGCAGGCCAATGAATTTTTTTCTGTGCACTTCTGGGAAAAACCAACACCCAACAGCTATATTAGTGGCTTTACAAAAAAGAACAGATTAAGAACAGCAGTGCCCAAAAATTCATGTAGTTGAGGACATAAACAGACCATTACCTTTTAACTTTAACAGTTTTAACAGCTGTACAAACAACATATGCAATAGTACCTGTCCCAAATCCCGCTCTCAGCCTTCACTTACTGTTAGGTCATAGAGCACTACAAGGAGGAACTCGTGAGTACACTTCTGAATCATAAAATGCCAACTGGGACGTCCAAAAGTCTCATGGGCCTTGTCTCAAATAGCATCATGTGCACTTGTGGTCCTGTGCGCACCTGTTAAGTCCACAAGACTGTAGGGTGTCCGTCCCATTTGTCATTTTATGTTTCAGAAGGATGTCCGCGGGCGATATGCACACTTTTGCCGAGTCCACAATGAATCGAGCTCCGCTGCAGACTCTACCCGACAGTCAAAGCTCCAAGAAAGTGTGGACTCAGAGGAGGTTTTGTGAAGGATTAGGGTTCCTTTTGGGACATGGACTTCATGAAAGGCCACATCCAGAGCACTTTATGGGACAGGGCCTTCAAGTCACAAGCCTAAGCCTAAGAAGTGTGCTTAATTGTATTGGATGTGCACTTACTTCAAAAGTATATATATATAAAAAAAAAACTGTACCCGCAGATAATAGATTAATGAAATAAATAATGGCACTTAAGTGCACTTAAAGAGTGATGATATTTAATACACTTAAGTATTTTTTTAAAGAAATGCACCTTGTAATAATGTCAAAAAATTGCTAAATACTTTTTAAATCATTGTTTTAATAATCTTTTGTGTTGACTAACATACTAAAGCATACTGGATTATAATTTTAACTGTAATGTGTAATTAGATATTACGTTTAAAGTTAATGTAATAAATTGCAACTTCTTCATTTGAAATGTGTAATTACACATTTATATAAAGTCCCCCTGTAGTCAATAATCGTATCCCGTAAAACTCATCTTTGATCACCAAAATGACTTATTTAAACGTTTTTTTCCTTGAAAATAAATTTCGTTATGCCTTTGAATAGCTTGAATGTAACTTTAAACCCTTTCCTCATTTAGTATATGTGGTTCTATGAATATGCAAATGAGCCCCGCCTCCACTCACTCACTCAGCTCAGAGATCCACTCGTTGACGATCACACGTTGATCTGATTGGCTACAAGAATCACTGCAGTTTTACAGAGAAAATACTCAGCAATGGTGTTGACTTATGAATGTACACATGGTTTGACTTAAAGCAGATTAAAAACACCACATAGACACATAAACAACATTAAAAGCTGGATTTTCACCACAGAGGGACTTTAAAGTTTGTTAGTACATTCAGCAGTACACTTTAACCATAATTATGAAATTAAAGTGCCCCATTATGCTATTTTTAAAGTTTCCTAATGTTGTTTTGGAGTCTCCTACAGCAGGTTTACATGCATTAAAAAAAAAAAGTTTAATTTTTCTCATAAAATACATTTGCATACACCACATTTTCAATGATTCTCAAACGACTCGTCAGATGAATCAATCTCTCTAAATCCCTCCTTTCCGCATACAGCGCGTGTCGAAAACAAAAACGCCCATTGCCATAACAACGTCAGCTGTCCTGAAGCTTCCTACACTGTAAACTAAACACAGAAATGAACAATGACGTCGATTTTACCATATCAATGCGAGCGCGAGTCCAATGATGAAACACTGGAAGAACTAATCATTCAAGCCGAACCTCCATCACAAGGACGACTCGAGCAGGACGTTTCAGTGATACACTACTCAGTTTGAGGGACATTATGAAATGTTGCAACTGTAATTCCTCACCATCAGCATTAACAAGTGCATGTCCATCAACAAACCGATTATTTTACTTGTACATTTTACATTTTAAATGTTTCATCTGACGTCACAACGAAACGGCTCATGACTCGTTTGAAAAACGAATCATTTCATTGACTCAGAGTCGACTCTTACATTTGAAAGACATTAACTTTATATACAGTGCACTTTCAGATTTAAAACTTTGCAGTATGTTTTCATTCACTCAGAGCTATGTTACACACTACATGAAAGGTCATTTTCAAAAATCCATAATAGGGGCACTTTAAATAAATAAATGTACTTAAGTCCTATTTAAGTGGGTCAAAATTGCATTTAATATATATGTATTGCATTTAATACCATTTTCGGTAACACTTTATAATAACTGCATGCTATTAATCATAAGTTAAGCATTACTTAACAGTTAATTCATCATTTATAAAGCATTAATAGACATTAATAAGCAGTTTATAAATACAGCTATAAATGCTTTATTCTTTATAAGCATATCTATAATGTGTTTAATAATTGTATTTTCATACTTTATTAATGATCAATTTATCATTTCTAAATGAAGTATAGCATTATTTACAAACCAGTTACATTATTTACAAACTAGGTGTTGTCATTGATTAATAAGATCACTTAGAAAGTGTAAGTAAATGTAGTAAACGCAGGTAGTTATAAAGCATTTAGTAGTGGTCAGTTAACTATTTTGTGAGCTCATCTAAAGTGAGGACTATTTATGCCTTGTAAAGCATTTATAAAGGAGATTTAAAGACTCAGTTATCTTCTAAACAGAAAAAGGAAACACACACACACAGTGATACAGAACATACACATATTTAATGGTCTTTAAATCTCCTTTATAAATGCTTTACAAGGCATAACTAGTCCTCACTTTAGATGAGCTCACAAAATAGTGAACTGACCTCTACTAAATGCTTTATAACTACCTGCATTAACCATGAATTACAGTAGAAATACATGTTAATAAAGCATTTTTTAACACACTAAGTAACTATTACTACATGTCTAAATAATAATATGTATTTAAACAGTTTAATTTACTTCTACTTTCTAAGTGATCTTATGAACCACTGACAACTCCTAAATAACCGGTTTGTAAATCCGCAATACTTCATTTAGAAATGATAAATTGATCATTAATAAAGTGTGAAAATACAATTATTAAACACATTATAGATATGCTTATAAATCAAGAACAAAGCATTTATAACTGTATTTATAAACTGCTTATTAATGTCTATTAATGCTTTATAAATGACGAATTAACTGTTTACTAATGCTTAACTAATGATTAATAGCGTGCAGTTATTATAAAGTGTTACCCAATTTGCATTTAATAACATGCAATTAAGTGTTTGAAAACATTACACTAAAGTATATTATTTCCGTATTAAGTGCTCTTTTATAAAAGTATGCTGAAGTGCACTTCTCTTCCTGAAGCCTCAGCGATGGCTTACCTTGTCGAGTCGGCAGTGGCCGGGATGCAGTCGGCACAGGAGGTCTAACTGGAGAAACTGGCTGTCTGTTAACCGAGGGCCGGCTGGTTTGCGTACGGACAACAGCTGTAAACAATTAGATTGAATTAAACACACCTCCACAACTGTGCGTTAATAAATAACTTTATGAGAAACGCTGTCACTCACACGTGTTCACTCTGGCCGGCTGGTTGTATGAGGCGGCGTTCCCAGGACGAACACTGGAAGGCTGAGGTCTGGCGTTTGTGGTTTGAGAGACGCCACCAGTTGACAGGTTTGGATTCGGTTGAGTTATGGTGATAACCGAACCGGTCTGTGGACCAGCGTTAGGTTTCTGTGGTCTCGTAGACTGAGAGATGGAAGGTTGTTGGACTCTGATGGTTTGCGTGTTGGTCGATTGTTGGATTCTGGTTGACTGTGAGCTTGTTGAGTGCGTCCTGGAGATTTCAGGTTGGGATACTATGACCTGTGTGGATGTACGAGCATTTTCAGAGACCAAGGGCGGCCCGCCGGTGTCAAGCACCTCGGCTAGTCTTTGGTTAAACTTGACTGCCGAAGCCGAATAATGGTAACCCGGTCCAGCAGGACAGATCTCTTTGAAGGCAGCTGTGAACACAAGGTTACGTGCTGAAAGCCTGTAAAAGTCTAATGCAGTTAAAGTTTCTTAAAGGAGTAGTTCACTTCAGAATTAAAATTCCTGATAATTGACTCTCCCCCACGTCATCCAAGATGTTCATGTCTTTCTTTCTTCAGTCGAAAAGAAATGAAGGTTTTTGAGGAAAACATTCCAGGATTTTTCTCCATATAGTGACTTTAATGATTATTAACGGGTTGAAGGTCCAAATGTGAGTTTCAGTTGAGCTTCAAAGTCTCGACACGATCCCAGCCGAGGAATAAGAGTCTTTTCTAGACAAACCAGCGGCCATTAAAAAATAAATAAAAATAAACCGCAAATGCTCATCTTGAACTAGCTGTGATGCGCCACACATTACGTAATCACGTTGAAAGGTCACAGGGGACGTAGGCGGAAGTACAAAGTACCGAGTGTTTACAAAGCCAACGTGCAAAGACTAAATCAAACGCCCTTTACAATAAATAAATAAAAGGTAAAACACCGATGTTGGACGATTTTGAAGTTGGAGGAGAATTTTTTCACCCTACTCTACATTTACTGCCCATGTCAGGTCACGCCTGACCTTTCCAACATGATTACGTAATGCGTGAAGTCGTGGACGTGCAAGACGAGCATTTGTGGTTAAAAGGTATATACATTTTTATTTTTATTTGTTAGAAAATGAGTGATGGTTTGTCTAGATAAGACTCTTATTCCTCGGCTGGGATCGTGTCGACACTTTGAAGCTGCACTGAAACTCACATTTGGACCTTCAACCCGTCGATAATCATTGAAATCCGTCATATGGAGGAAAATCCTGGAATGTTTTCCTCAAAATCAAAAAACCTTCATTTCTTTTCGACTGAAGAAAGAAAGACATGAATACCTTGGATGACGTGGGGGTGAGTAAATTATGAGGAAATTTAAATTCTGAAGTGAACTAATCCATTCCATCGAGCCAGCAACAGGAAGGGTCAACCGGGACAACGTTAGAACCGCAACTTGTGGTATTTAAACGAAGACAGACAAATTACACAGTAAATTTCATCTCCTTTGATATTCCTCCAGTCATTTTCAAAGAAATATTGCTGGTGGTGTGGGTGGGACGGGGTCCTTGAGGAACATTTGGACTCTTCGTGTTAAAACCAAATCATGTTGTTTCAATATTCTGTACTAACACATAATGTTCTCAGTGCTGTCCCTCCATCCTTCTTCCTACTATTTGCCCAAACTTATGCATTAAAGATGTTAATTCCAATGTAGTTGTTTGAAAAGACAAGTGCATTCTTTGAATGCCTGAAAAGTCTCTTACCTGAGCCGAAGAAAGGGCATAACTGACACTTCTTCCCCCAGGCCTTTCCCACTCGACTGCAGCAGCAGATCTGTTTGGTGATGTTCCTCAGGATGGGAAGAGAACAGGAGCCCTGGTTCAGGATCCGGAAACACTGGTCCTTCTCCTCCGAGATCACCTTCTGCGCTATGAGGGGAAAAACAGAGCAGAATATAATTACGTAGGGACACAGGTAGGGATAGGAATCTAAACATGCAACAGATCGTACATGCAGATATTAATGCATTCATTTATAATCATAAATGCTTCTTGAAGTGGTCTTTTAAAGGGTTAGTTCGCCCAACAATGAACATTCTGTCATTAATTACTCACCCTCATGTCGTTCCAAACCTGTATGACTTTGTTTTTCTCTGTGGAGCACAAAAGCAGGAGTTAAGAGGAATGTTCACGCTGCTCTTTTCCATACAATGAAAGCATAAAGATATAAAACAAATCTGTCTATATATGACTCACACTGTACATCTGAAGCCATACCCCAGTGAAAAAGAAGTTCACTTGAGCACATTTAAAAAAAAGAGTAGTTATTAGTTTCTCTTGCATTATTATTAATTAAGAGTGCTTTTTTGGCCCACTTAAGTTGAACTTCAGTACATCTTTATACGCGACTTCATAATTACTTAATAAGTGTACTTTACTGCATTTTTATTGTTACACCTTAAAAAGCACTTAAAATGAAAACTTTTAATGTGACATTATTACTAACTGCACTTTTTAAAAGTGTACTTAAGTGTGTTAGAGGGTATCTGTCGCCAAAATGCAACCTAGGGTCTTTTTGTTAATCTACCCGAGGCAAACTTTTGTTTAAAAGCATAATTAGAATGGAAACGCCACTTTTAAGTTTGACCGTATTTTCATCTTCGGTCAAATTGCCTTGTGAATGGGAGTGCTTGGGGCACGACTATGATAGCATCAAAAATCACTATTTTTAAAACACTACGAAGGCTCGACACAACATGAAACTTTGCTCTCAGTGTCACCAGGGGCTCTACACATGAACTCGAGCTTTGAGAACATTGTTTGTGTACACAGAGTTTACTAAAAAGAAAGATTTTGAACAACTCACTGTTGCTGTGTCCGCCGGCATTTTGACAGTCAAAAACAGTCGATCTCCGAATGCGAATGAACTGACTCAGAATTTTTGTATTGTTTCTTATATGAGCATCCTTTTTCAAATACAATGTCAATTTTGATTTTCACTAACGACAAAACAACAAATTATCCGTGAATTTATATGGAACTAAGCTTTAGGAGCTTTCCATCTTTACTCTCCTCCCTGTTACGTTGCATTCGGAGGTCGACTATTTTTGACTGTCAAAATACCGGCGGACACACAGCTACAGTGAGTTGTTCAAAACCTTTCTTTTTAGTAAACTCTGTGTACACAAACACTGTTCTCAATGCTGGAGTTCATGTGTAGAGCCCCTGGTGACACTTCCAGCACAGTTTCATGTTGTGTCGAGCCTTCTTAGTGTTTTAAAAATAGCGATTTTTGATGCTATCATAGTCGTACCCCAAGCACTCCCATTCACAAGGCAATTTGACCGAGAACGAAAATACGGTCAAACTTAAAAGTGCCGTTTCCATCCTAATTATGCTTTTAAATGAAAGTTTGACTCGGGTAGATTAACAAAAAGACCCTAGGTTGCATTTTGGTGACAGTTATCCTTTAAGAAACAGTCATGCAAGTGTTATATAGTGTGAGTAACATTTTAGAATTCAAGACATAATTCACTGAAATCTTGCTTCTAAACCAAAAAAAAAACCCCAAAAAAAACAATGCCAACATTTTTATTGTAAAATGTTTTTTTGCCTGCTCATCACAGAAAGTTATTGTATGGCTTAGAATTTAGCGCACAACTTAAAACTGTTAATCACTGTACTTTCATTGTATGGGAAAAGAGCAGCTCGGACGTTCTGCAAAACATCTCCTTTTGTGTTCCACGGAAGAAAGGAAGGTCGTACGGGGTTGGAATGATGTGAGTAAATGATTCTTTTGGGAACAATTCCTTCAAGTTGGTTGCGTTTGTCATGGACGTCATACTTACGCAAATAGCTTAACACAACAGCCCCAAGGAAATAAATATTTCTGCTACTCATTCTACATTGACATCATTCTTTACACTTATGGCGCTTTGATTGGTTCAGCAGCACAAACAAAGTTTAAAGTAGAGCCAGGCATACAATAATCAGCCACAGAGCCACTGGAAATGACACACAGATCAGCTTGAGCAAATCACTGCACAATGTAGTACATATAACGTACACAGCAGGCATTGGTACACTTACCTGACTGACAAACATGCTCAGAATCTCAAGAAGGCTTGACAAGATTCAGACAAGAAGAAAACTTGATTAAAATAGAGTCGTAGATTTTCCCAGATGCAAAAACTCAGGCAGAAAGAGGCAGCTCCCAGTCGATGGGAAAACACCAGAAAACACGGAGCGATCAGTCAGGATAGGCCTCGATTTAAGGATGCATATGCATGGAGCCGACAGGCATCTCTCAAGCAGTGCCAAGTATTCCTGCTGGAATAGACAGAACCACAGCCACACACAGCCAAAGCCTTCACTCATGTGCATTCACTTTGTAGTGTGGATTTGAAACTCATGATGTGTTAGTATTGGCCTGTGTATGACTGAGGGCTGTAGCTGTGTGTGGCATGGCTGTCCTCCTCTCGTGTCCGACAGTCCCGTACTTACAGATGCAGATCCCATGAGAGGCGTCCAGTAAGTAGCCCTCTTTGCAGACACAACTGTAGCTCCCTCGGGTGTTTACACAGTTCCCGTTTTCACAGAAACCCGGCTGCAAACACTCGTTAATATCTACACCAGAGGAGGAAACATGACTGTCATAACCTGATGTGTTGGTGTGTGTGTGTGTGTGTGTGTGTGTCAATACCCTTGTGAAAAAGAAGTGTGCTGAATGTGAACTTGTAGTTTACTTCAAGGGCCCTATTTTAACGATCTGAAACGCAAGTATCAAGCGCGGAAGCCCAAGTAACTTTGTGGGCAGATCTCGGGATAAATGACTCTTGCGCCCGACGCAAATCTAAAATGTGTTGGTCTGAAGTAGCTTCATTACTCATAGGTGTGGTTTGGGCGTAACGTGAAATAAACCAATCAGAGTGTCATCTCACATTCCCTTTAAGAGCAGGAGCGCTTGTTCCATGGCGGTTTGCTATTATAACGGCGGATTTGCCAGGAGCGGTTCACAGCCGAGGAGACCGACGTTCTCGTCAGGGCCGTAAAACACAGAGAAGTGACATTGAGGATGGAGAAACACACCCAAATTAGCTTCGGTTAAACAGGCGTATAAAAATTTGGGTAAATGTGTAAGCTAGATTTATGCCTATTTTTTCCCCATCTTCATGGACACAACAATGATTTCCCTCGTGTGGAATATTTTTCCTTTTTATACATCGTTTTTAATGTATGGTTTTCTAAAAATGAAAACTGCTGCGTCTGTGTGTAGATGAGAGAAGCAAAGTGCATGGGTGTTGTGCACACGCTACATTAAATATGGCCAAGCATGCGCCCTTAAAATAGCATATGAATAACATGCGCAACGCGCCACTGACTTTAGACTAGGTTTTTCCTGGTCTGTGGCGGAATTGTTTTCTGAAACTGCAAAATAGCACCAGGGAACGTTTGCGCCGGAACACGCCTCCTCTTTTCGCTGAACCGCCCCCGGGAGCGCAAGTTCATTCCCTAGTTTACCGACGTGCGTCTGTGGAGGGAAAAGTCCGCTGTGCGCGGGTGCAAAATAGGAATGATACATGCGTCGGTGTAAAAAGTAAATTGCACTGGGTGCAAGATAGGGCCCAAGTCTTAAAAGTATATTTGAAAAAAAAAAAAGTTAATAGAACATTAAGAAAATAAAAGGCCACTTCAGTGCACTTAAAGAGAGCACACTTTCATTAATATGATTTTAACACACCTAGAGCACTTTGTAATAATGAAAACAAAGTATTATTTTTAAGTATATTTTAAATCATTATGTTTTAATAATCTTTTGTCGTGCTTTAAAGAAGTACACTTATTGTGATGTGTTGACAAACATACTAAAGCACAGGTAAAATACTTGATTATTCGAATTTTTGTAGTGTATTATTTCATAGTAAATGTAAAGTTAGCATTTTTTTTAAATGTTCTAAATTGCAACTTCATTATTGTAAATGTGTAATTACAAATTTATTGAAATATAAGTCCTACTTAAGCGGGTCAAAAAAAGATGCCTTAAGTTCTACTAATAGCATTAAATATACATTTAAACTTTTATACATTTTAATCTAATTGTAAATACATGTAATTAAGTGTCCAAAAATTATCCAAAAACATTAAATTCAGTTCACACTCAGTTTGTACATTTGGCAATACAGTTTAAAGACAATAGAAGTAATTATGTAATTACAAATTAAGATTCTACTTAAGTGGGTTAAAATAGCCAACTGCAACTAACTGGATTTACTATAAATTTAAACTGTAATACATGAAAATAACATGCATTTAAGTGTATGAAAACATTACATTCAGTTCACACTTGAGTATATTCTTTTAAAGTGCATTATTTACGTAAATGTAAATGTATGTTAAAGTGTACTTGTTTTCCACAAGGGTTTGTTTGTCAGACCATGTTAGCCATTGACCAGCGGCTCTTATTTGATCAATATCTGGTTGGTGTAGGGATAAAAGACATGTATTTTTACTGAAGAAGCACCAAATGTCCAGACAAACAGGCAGACTGGACGAGTTTCGATGGGTTGCTGACGTGTAAAAGTGCAGCTTAGTTTTAATAAAAGGTCTTTTCCTGAAAGTTACAGTGTATTGTCATTGAGTTCTTATCTGAAAAGATCAAGAAATATGTTTTTCCTCATGATTCATCCACTTTTAACACTGAAAAAATTAACTTTTTGTAAGGATACCTTGTATTGTGTTGTTCAATGTTAGAAATACAGCAACCATTAATGTAACGTAATCTGTGGTTTGAAGAAGCAGGAGAGGAGATGTAGAGAAAGAGAGATACGTAACAAATCTGGAGTTGTCATCATTGACCCTGTGACCACCTCCAGCTATGTCTTGATAAATTGATTTCACAGTGTGTTTATCAAACCATCTGGAGTGCCGTTACGGTCAGGATAAAGATTGGAAAACAATGCCGTAGCTTCTCCTCGGGGGACGCTGGTCTCTGGATCTCACAGATATCGACAAATGGTGAAAGTTTCATTCCATCGTAATTACTAGCATGTGAGATTATTTGGAGTACGCAAGTAATTCAGATGGATGGATGGATGGATGGATGGATGAAAGATAGATGATAGATAGATAGATAGATAGATAGATAGATAGATAGATAGATAGATAGATAGATAGATAGATAGATAGATAGATAGATAGATAGATAATGGATGATGGATGATGGATGATGGATAGATAGATAGATAGATAGATAGATAATGGATGATGGATGATGGATGATGGATAGATAGATAGATAGATAGATAGATAGATAGATAGATAGATAGATAGATAGATAGATAGATAGATAGATAGATAGATAGATAGATAGATAGATAGATAGATAGATAGATAGATAGATAGATAGATAGATAGATAATGGATGATGGATGATGGATAGATAGATAGATAGATAGATAGATAGATAGATAGATAGATAGATAGATAGATAGATAGATAGATAGATGGATGATAGATAGATAGATAGATAGATGTCTGTAAATCAGTCAACACACGAGCGAGAGTGAGAAGCGGATCTGCTTCAGTTTCAGTATTTAGACAAAGCTAGACATGAACACAGCAACCGTCAGAAACTCTTTAGTGCCGGAAGTATTCGACTGACCTCTGAATGAAGGAAGGCAGAGTGAAGTGTGTGTTTGCATGTTCCTAAAATGTGTTTAAGATAACGGTGAACGCTAGGATGGATCTAGAACTCTTACCCACACACTGAGTCCCGTTGAGCCGCTCGAAGCCTTTCGGGCAGATGCCCTGTCCGTTCACTGTGTTTCCTGAGGAGAAAACAACACACTGATCTCTAGCCTGACAACATCTGTCAAACTGCAGGCAATAATGCTGACAAGCATTTATGGCAAACTAAAATATGCTTTATTTCCATTTCTACTGTAGCTTTTCAAATAGATAGATAGATGTTTTTTCACAAGGGAAGGCATGTTCCCTGATCAGTGTTTTATTTTATGTTATATCTTTCACAACAAATCCTTCCAGCAGCTCAGGAATACTTTCCACAGTTCTTCACAGAGAGGAAAATGACTATTTGTCCCTGTGAGGTTTAATATTTGTGGCTCTATGGGGGAGCCGACGATCCCCAAGGATGGCTCTATTGTTCCAGTCATTATTCTGCACTGGGTAAATGATTATGTAACATTATCAACCACTCAGGGTCGTCAAGAAGTTATGAAAATATATCCTTGGCAAATGTTTCTCAGTACAAAGAACGACAGCAAAGCCCAAAAACCCTGTTAAAAACAACACAGCATTTAAGAATAATGTCTTCCAAACAAAAGTTCAATATTGTCATATTTATTGTGTTTACTTGTTTAGCTATTAAACCGTGTAAGGTCTGAGGAGGATGTCACATTTATTTTGTGGGGAAAAGTGGTGCAATTTAATATAATCATAAATAATTTTTTTAATGAATTTTTGGTACGAAACTTGGTAAAGATTTTATCACTTGCTATATGAACACACAAAACAAGTAAAAATCATGGACATGATTCAAAAAGGTTAAATGGTCCTGAAAATGAATAAAAAATGAGCGCATTAGAAATGATTGGGAGACGAATTTCATCTATTGTAAAATGTGGCGCTGCGCACAAACAAAGTCTTCCTGAAAGTTACTTTTTCGAGATATCAGGCTCAAATTTGGAACAAAACTTGTCTAGATTTATGGCTTTGATTTTCTCACAGTTTGAGTAAAACATGTTTTGGAAAATACGTTTCATTTAAAAATTTAAATAGTTTTTTTTTTGTGCATTTTTCATAAAAAAAAGCAATAATCTTTCCAGTGTTTTGTTTAAAAAGAGACCAAACTGAAGTCTGTGCTCCAAAGCTTTCAAGATTTACCACAATTTAAGTTGGAAATTTCCTTTTCAGGTCTATGCTCAAAAAGTGATTAACAGGTATTATATGGATCATAACTATTCCATAAATATTTATGTACCATATTTCAATATATATTTATATATTTATTTATATGTAAAATGCAGTACCATAAAATCCCTTAAAAATACAATATATATATATAAAAAAACATAATCGAACTAAAATAAAGCCCATTCATTTCATTGAAATAAAATGTAGAATTGTTGTTATGCTAATTTTGCTATGCATACAGTAGTCTTTCCTTTACTATGTTTACACGTACCATTATGATGTAATTATAATGAGATTTCGGCAATATTGCAATTAAAGTTTAACTCGTGTAATACGTAGATTAAATGCTCATAATCGTAGCAGCCATAACTGTAGTAAAACATGCCGTACGCCGATTTTAATCACAATAAACAGGCATTTAAACACTTTAATGGCATCTATTCTACTCTGACCAAAGTGTGCATGTGCATATTTCTTTTGCTGTTGAAGAAACTGAGTTCATGTTGATAAGACATGAATATAATGCAGTACACTAATGCTCGAAAACATTGAAATGGTGACTTTTTTAGGGTTGTCAGAAACCCCATATAGTTATAATATGCCCTGTTATTGAGGTCACAGTATGCATGTTTTGAATATGCATTAATATCTCAATAATAGTGTATTATGTCATTTTTATGTCACTATATTTAATAAATGATAGTGGTGCTGAAGTCATCTTCTATTAAAAGACATGAAAGCAAAGGACGTAGCATTCATCAAGACGACGAGGAATGTGAGTATGCTGTAATGTTTAGCCAGCCGGCTGATCGAGCGCTGATGGCGACACCTTGACTGTTGCAATAATAATAATAATAATAATATAGTAGCAGGACTTAAATGAGCCGTCTGCCAAACAACTCTCTAAGCTATATTTATCTCATGAAGTCATGCGGCGACTGCTCGATTTTCTGTTTTACAAGTAGACGTGTTTTTCTAGCCAGCAGAACTGATGTCTGTGTGTGTGTGTGTGTGTGTGTGTTGGAGTTTACGAGTTAAAAAGGAATAAACTGAGTGTTTTGTTCCCTCTTTGTGCTCAAAGTACAAACTGTGCTGCTATAAACAGTGAGAGTGTTTCTGTGAACCCTCCAGGCCGGACCGGCTCCGTGAGAGCACATCATGAGGACACGGACTCACCTGAGAGCGCTGGGCAGAGTGTGCACTCGCTGATGCCCCAGGCCTTCCCAACACCCCTGCAACACATCTCCTGACTCCGCAGGCCAGGTAGAGGAGAACTGCACTGTGGGACGGGACAGAACACACACATTATTCACTCAAACAACTGAGAGGTGTGACAGGCCTGCTAATCCGAGGGTTGTTGGTTAATTCACTTGCAAAGGAAAACTCTCATAGTTGATGTCTCAGATGTCCAGCTCTTAGGCGACCATTTCAATGTATCTATCATACAAAGCTATCGCATATTGACTCTTTCTTATACAGAGTCGTATTAATGGTGGAAGAGAAGTGTGCTAAGTTGAACTGCATGTGCACTTGTGTACTTCAAATCTTAAAAGTATATTTTCTGTAAAGCTGCTCTATAACAATATTGTATTGTTAAAAGCCCTATACAAATATACTTGAATTTAATTTAATCTTTTTTAAAAAAACTACTTCCATAATACAATATTTATTAAATAAAAGGCCACTCTTAAAGAGAGTACACTTTCATGACTGTGTTTTATGCACTTAGTAATTGTCAATTTTTTTTGTGCTTTAACATACTAACATACTAAAGTGAAGTACTTAATTATAATTTTAACTATAGTGTGCTATTTGATATTACATTTAAAGTTAATATATTTTAAATGTACTAAATTGCAACTTTATCATTACAAATGTGTGATTATTTTAAATATATTTTAATACATGACACACAAGTTTTAATAGAAATAACATGATGGATGGAGGGAGGGAGGGATGGATGGAGGGAGGGATGGAGGGATGGATGGAGGGAGGGATGGAGGGATGGAGGGATGGATGGATGGATGATGTATGGATGGAGGGATGGATGGATGGAGGGATGGAGGGAGGGATGATGGAGGGAGGGAGGGAGGGATGGATGGAGGGAGGGATGGAGGGATGGATGGATGGATGATGTATGGATGGAGGGATGGATGGATGGATGGAGGGATGTATGGATGGATGGATGGATGGAGGGATGTATGGATGGATGGAGGGAGGGAGGGAGGGAGGGAGGGAGGGAGGGAGGGAGGGAGGGATGGATGGATGGAGGGATGGATGGATGGATGGAGGGATGGATGATGTATGGATGGAGGGATGGATGTATGGATGGAGGAAGGGATGGAGGGAGGGATGAAGGAGGGATGGATGGATGGAGGGAGGGAGGGATGGATGGATGGATGGATGGAGGGATGGATGGAGGGAGGGAGGGATGGATGGATGGATGTATCGATCGATGGATGATGTACGGATGGAGGGATGGATGGAGGGATGTATTGATGGAGGGAGGGATGGATGTATGGATGGATGTATGTATGGATGGAGGGATGTATTGATGGAGGGAGGGATGTATGGATGTATGGAGGGATGGATGGATGGATGGAGGGATGTATGGATGGAGGGAGGGATGGATGGATGTATTTATGTATGGATGGATGGATGGATGGATGGATGTATGGATGTATGGATGGATGTATGGATGAATGGATGTATGGATGGATGGATGGATGTATGTATGGATGTATGGATGTATGGATGTATGGATGGATGTATGTATGGATGGAGGGATGTATTGATGGAGGGAGGGATGGATGTATGGATGGATGGAGGGATGTATGGATGGATGTATGTATGGATGGAGGGATGTATTGATGGAGGGAGGGATGGATGTATGGATGGATGGAGGGATGTATGGATGTATGGAGGGATGGATGGATGGATGGATGGAGGGATGTATGGATGGAGGGAGGGATGGATGGATGTATTTATGTATGGATGGATGGATGGATGGATGGATGGATGGATGGATGGATGTATGGATGTATGGATGGATGTATGGATGAATGGATGTATGGATGGATGGATGGATGTATGTATGTATGGATGTATGTATGGATGGATGGATGGATGTATATCTTCATGTCCCCATCCACTTTTGCATTCTGTTAGATGACTAGTTTTGTGTTTCATGGTAATGCATGTTTCCAGCAACACAGGGGTGAGTAATTATTGAATTAGCATTTTTTTAGAGAGAAGAATCTCTTTAGTTTCTCCAGGGGAATTGTCCCTGCAATAAAGAGTCCTGCAAGTTGCTTTGGATAAACAATCTGGTAAACAATATTGAATAAACACACTCCAACAAGCTGATACGGTGGGAGGGGCGGAAGTTGTTTTCGGTACACTGCATTTGCAGCTCAGCGTGATCACATGACATTCAACATGTTTTACCATAAACAAGTCATTCTCAATTAATCCAACATATTCCAGGCTTAGACGAGGCTTATTCCTGTTCCGACTAGAACTAAAACAGATGCCCTATTGTTATAACGAATGAGAACAGCAGAACTTCAAGCTAACCTGTCCGTTTTGCACTTCTCTGAAGCAGTATTTGAAGCCGGACGCCTCGGTGTAGACGGAGTCCCCGCGGAGGGTCTGGGCTTGTATCTGTGGCGGCGGCGCCTCCGCTCTCTCTCCGGGAAGGTGACGGTGTCTCGGATGAGCTCCCGAGAGCCCCGCGGACCAGGTGACGGTTTCCGAGCGCTCGTGTCCCGTGGGCCCGTAACCCACCTTCAGCACCTGGTGGATCTTCACACTGGCCTCGGGGGGGTGTTGGACTCGGACCTTCACCATGGGGGACGCTGAGGGACACACACACGCAGGCAGAGATTCACATGTCATCATGCAGTGATAAAGATGGTCAGGAGATAAAACACACGTTTCTCACTCTCACTAGTTCCATTTGAGCACTGTCTAACAGTATATAAACACACATACACCCAAACGTACTTTAAGTAGTTTTGTTTCAATCTATTTTCTATTTTTAAATTTGATCAATTAAACGGCTTTATAACTAGGACAAATAACCTGTTAAACTTGAAAGTAGGCTATTATGCAATCATTTCAGACATTTCTTCTTATATAGAACCTTTCTGGCATAAAAGGTTCTTTAAAAATTGAGTAAAGGTTCTAAATATAATTTTTTTTTTTTTTACTGGAAATTATGAAAATTCCCACAACAGTGTAATTTCTACCACATCTCAAATGATATTTGATTTAAAGTTGAATAAATTATGGATTGTGTTTATTAGCATTTGGTGATGGAAATGGCAAATTAAACCGTTTTGGAATTCATTTGCAAACTCCTTTTTCTTGCTGTAGCAAATTTCATTTCATGCATCATAAATACATAACAAAACATAACCATAAACATTTAACACACTGGGAGTAAAAAAACAAACAAACTTTGAAACAGTTTTCACTCAGAAATTGTCTGTGAATAAATACAAAGAAATGGCAAGTTATACATTGAATTAAACATAAACTTTATAAGTAGAACGATTAAAAATAGTATTTTCTTGTAAAACATACTCCAATAATCTTTGTTTTATTCACAACTTTTGGATTTTCTAGGAAAGGACGCTCAATAATAATAATAATAAAAAAAAAACTGTTCAGAACTAAGTGATATTATTTCTTTCTTCACACATCATGCATCTCATATTTCATTCAAGCAATCAAACACAAAATCTGGCCAACACTTCAAACACTTCATTAACAATGATTTTAAAAGAATACATTGAAAAGTAAAGAGTTCTAGAGGAGTAAAAAGTCCATCAAAATCAGCTTCAGAGAAATTAGACTCTGGCATAAAAACAAAAACTTGTGGGTTATTTTAAAGTGCCCTGGGCATTTGAACAGCAAATATATATGAATATATAAAAAAAAAAAAAAACATGTAAACATTGTGAAGAGCCTTTATAATCATTCCTAACACACACTAATGAATATCCGGACACAGATCATGTCTTTAGTCCTGGAAATGACACAGAGCAAAATAAAGTTGTGTGATTAATGCGTTTACTGTTTCTCGCATAAACAGAGTGATGCTCCAGAAACAACAGAGGGGGAAAGAGAAAGGCATAGAGAGCATCCAAGTCAGGATCTCTGAAAACAGAAGACTCATTCTCCTGAAACATGTTCTAGCTCTGAGTCACCATTACCTCCTGCCTTTCGGAGATTAAACTTGGCAAAACGCTCGTCCAGTGAACCCTTTCCCCGCCGAACAGCTGGCGAACGCAATGCTGGCGCTTTCCAGTGCTCTGCGTTTCATAAGAGATCATTTGAGTTCTGAAGATGATACGAAACCGGCTCTGTGATAAAAAGTGCCAGAACAGAGAGAAAGCAACATGGAAAGCCTTGTTTGTTTGGACGCACATCTCTCTCCGGCCCCATCTGGGAACATCAGGTTCAATTTGGGATTTAGAAAGTTACACAACAGTCTTTAGCGCTCACAAGCCGAATCCAAGTGACCGGCGCTTGCACAATAAGAGTGTTTTTAGTTCTCTCTGGCACTGCTGTACAGCTTACTGGAGCCTTGCACTAAAAATCACACGTGGATAGTGTAAAAATAGCATAGTATTCACCATAAAAAGGCTTCAGATATTACGGAATTTTTACATCATGCTGAAATTTTAAGAGTTTTCAGATTTGAAGAGTTGCATTAGTATTATAGCACTCATTTTTCCACACTGCACCCTAAACGTAATTGTGGTTGTAAATGTAGTTTCTGGCCATGTTATTTTCTGTTCAGAACTAAACACACATTGTTTTATTATCAGTGTTAATAATTTACAGCATTTTTACAAAACACAGTTATTGTCTCCGATTCGAGAATCGATTCTGCCTGAAACGAGTCGTCAGTGATTACAGTCTCACTCCCTGCTGGAACCTGTGTAGGTTTGTAACTAATTTGCATAATGCCAGCCCATTGGCTGAACAGCGTATCTTTGCCCCGCCCTCAAACACTGTAGTTTATCTGAGACGGGAAGAGTTTGGTTCGTGTTGTTCATGTCGAGAAGACGCTGTTTTCTGAGATTGATACGCTAAAATAGGGCTGGGCGATATGGATTTTTTTTTTATCACGATATGTTTTTCCATATTGATCGATCTCGATTCTTATCACGATATGTAGTTTTTGCAGATGCTGCCAGTGTAAGGGACATCCTGAAGCTTGAAGAAACAAGATATTCACTGAAACTTTAGAATAAAGTTTAATAACATAAAAAATTAAACAATATGCCTTTCAATAATGAGCACACAATATTTTTGTTAAGGTCTTCATGCAGCCAAAGGATTCACATTACACTCCCACATTTATGAATCTTTCTATTGGTCAAGAGAGCAGCGTATTTGGAGGTATTGAAAAATACAAAAATAAAAGGTTGTGCACATCATTTGTAATTGCAAACATGAGTCATCTCCCTTTATACAATAATACAAACTTTTACTTATTGAAACATTGTATATAAACTAACAGCTGTGACAACTATCACATCAAATTGCTTTGGCTGGACAGTGAACATCTCAAGTAGCCTACAAAAAGAGTAAACATGGCCCTGGCACAAATACTACCTGTAAGATTAAGGTAGATCTCTAGAATTGTTTTATAAGTAGAATGAAATCTGAGCCAAAATTGCACAAATATGTAAACATAGTAAACCAAGGGCTGGGCGATATATCGCATGACATTGTTAGGCACATCTCGTCAGTAAAGCCGGTTCCTTGATTAGTAGTAAATCGCCATCACCTGCTTTCAGATGGAGCAGCATTTACAACACAGAGACGTAGTTAACTGACAAGCTGAGCCATATCGCATTAATTATCACGGATCGGGATCGCCTGTGATAATTAATGCTATATGGCTCAGCTTGTCAGTTGTCTGCCATATCCAAACCACGCGTCCACACAATTGACGTCGTGTTACCTTTTTTTTTCAACAATGTCTTCGGTCTCGAGTTATGTAGTGATGTCGCCTTCACATTCGGCATTATTTTCGCTGTCCTCAACTTGAGTTTCGCTCATTTTTTTTAATCCTTTTTACAACTTTTTTCCCTCTCTCTCAGTCTCCTTCTGTTTACTGTAGCCACGGTGCTCGCTGAGAAGTGGGCGTGCCCTGCCGGCAGATACGGCAGCCGGCAGATACTGTTGCGCTTAGTTTTTCATGTGATATCGAATAATACGTCCCAAGCATATTATCGAAATCGTTCAGAATATTATCGCGATCCCGTATCGAGATCGAATTATCGCCCAGCCCTACGCTAAAACCCACGCCATCGTTACTGTTCGTATGTGTCAAGAGCAGAGATTCAGATATGATAATGAGCGTTTGGTTTCTGACCAATCACAGCAGAGCAGCTCTCAGAGAGGCGGGGTTTAGAGAGACTGAATCTTCGAATGAACCGTTTCAGACACTGTGAGAAAAGAGCTGATGCTGTGATGGATATTATGAGGAAATTAAAGTGTTTTTTGACCTTGCATGCATGTAAATCTATTGTAAGAGACATTTATTGTCACTTTAGATTTGTCTTTCATCATGTCTTATCAGCGTCGTGTGCAGAGAGCCTGCAGAAGGTTCTGGAGGGCTACAGATGTGGCGCTTGTTCATTATTCTCCCTGCCAAAAAATAACAATGACCTCACCTGACACTCCCCCATTAAATGACAGATGGAACATTTATCATTACTGCCTGATTAAATAAACCAAAATTAAAAAGTAAACACGCAGTGTTACTTCAGCAGAGTCTGTGGTGTGTCACTGAGTGACAGCTGTCAGATTGTGATTATAATGGGAAATACCTCAGTTCAGTGGAGTAAAAAAAAATATATGGAACTAGTATGTGCTATTTTATCATATGCAAATACTCTTTTATGCTAAGTATAACACACATACATTTACATATTTATGTGATATAAATTTCCCGCAAATGTAATACTAAATTGATATACTTAAAGTCTGCCAAATTGGAACAACTAATTTTGTGCTTAATGCACTTTAGTTATCCAGAAATAGTGCAGAGGTCCAACTAAAGATATATTTAATTGTGCTAAAGTGGAACTATTGCAAGTATACTTTAGATTTACTTTAAATATCTTGCATTTAAAGACTGATATTATACTGAGATCATCCTTACTAATAGAGATATTAAAACACATTTTTAGGCTTAATATTAAGAAATGTGCATTGTGCAATAAAAAGTACTCCGAATAAAGTTTAATTATACTATTTGTATCAGTAAGTCTCAAGCGATATGTCAGTAAATATGCTAATGGGTTTCGTAGTATACTTAGTATGAAATAAATGCATTTTATATACATTTTGCTATATGTTTTTTCCACTAAGGTTTGGTGAAAAGCATAATAAAAAAATAAAAAAACGTACTTACTACAGAAATAATTCACTTTAAAAGAAAGTACAAACTCAATGTAATGTTTTCAGACACTTAATTCCATGTTAATTGCAATTACATAAAAATAAATTAAAATTTGTATATTAAATACCTCTTAAAACTTAAGTAGGACTTAAGTACATATTTATATGTACTTTAATAATTACTTCTATTGTCTTTGAAATAGAGTTAACGCATGTATGGTAAACTAAAATATAATTGAATATAATTTCTATCAAAACTTGTGTCATATATTTAAATATATTTGTTGTTGCAATTTAGTACATTTAAAAGTAAAAGCATTTAGTATGTAGTAAATAGACATTAATTCCATTATTTGAAATTATCTGCCAATTCAGTTCTTTAAAAATATACACTTTCAAGATTTGAAGTCCACAACAAGTGAACATTCAATACAATTAAGCACCTTTTTTTTCATGCGGGTCGTGGCTCAAATGCGGCTCGTCAGTCATTGCAATGCAGAAGTCGATGAACACGCAGCTCTGATACAACACAGCACTCTCACTAAACAACAGGCTCAACCCAAAACAATTATTATGTGTTATTAGTTTAGTTTAGTTACTCTACAACAAAACTGCTAAGAGATACAGTAAGAAGTACTCTAAAAAATGTCTGTCGTCCTCAAATTTTCACTTAGATGATCTACCTGTAAGAAAGTAACTACTGATCATTTCTGGCATCTGTCCTCATCCCACTCCCTCCTCTTTTTCCTGTCACTCTCCATTACCTCTGGCTAATAAAGAGGCAAAATGCCAAAACACATATATCAAAATGCCATAATGTCTTAGTAAAGGCCCAGAGCACCTTTCAGGGTAAACTCTGTGCACATGGTGATTTCCTTGATGTCATTCGGCCTCCCAGTACAACAAACCGTGACACATCATCTATTCAAGAGCCATGCTCACATATTCCAGGTGTGACTGACATCTGCATGATGCATCAGATGCGTTTCTGCTTTAATTCATCACAGGACTCTATATATGAAAAGGCTGGTGCTGTCATTTATGGATCGCATCCAAACTGAGAGCTGCAGCCAAATGAAAACAGAAAATAAATGTCGCCAGTCTGTGACACAATCATTTTTCACCATCACAACAGTCTGGCTCCATATGTGGCCATGAGTTACATAACAGACTATAGCGCCAGAACACATATTACCCTCCATGACAATCTGAAAAGCTAATTTTATGTTGTCATTCGTTGTCTTGACTTAGTAATGCATTTCATTGTCTATGAAGATAAAGTTTAACATGTGCAAATGGTAATGTTGTAAAAGATTTGATGAAACAGGGTGTGCTTGTTAAAATAGGGTCTATTTATACATAAATTGGCACAATCTTTTTTTTTTTTTAATGTTCAGTT
The DNA here is from genome assembly GCF_951802725.1 of Rutilus rutilus. Classification (NCBI taxonomy): domain Eukaryota; kingdom Metazoa; phylum Chordata; class Actinopteri; order Cypriniformes; family Leuciscidae; genus Rutilus; species Rutilus rutilus. The sequence goes on along the minus strand of NC_140213.1, from coordinate 3,206,222 downwards.
CACTTACTTAAAAAAATTGAGTAAACCCGTTGCCTTAAAATTAAGTAAATAAACTTAATGCTTAATTGAAAAAATTAAGTTATGTGAACTTGACAATTCCACATTACTTACATTTTTTGATTAAACATGAAGTTTATTTACTTAATTTTAAGGCAATTTAAAAAAAAAAATAAGTAAGTGAATTGAACACTTTTTACAGTGGAATTTAATTCAGTCGTTTAATTGCATGTTATTTACACTGAAATGAACCAGGCCACATTGCCTCTTACCATTGGTGTTGATCAGCTCAGGCGTCTGTAGAGGCAAGATGTACTCGGACGTCATCGGCTGATTGGCTGAATCCACAGCGCTCCCCGCTGGTTTCTCAATGTGATTAGGAGGTGTGTATGGGGATGTGGCAGAACTTCCCGGTGAAGTTCGGCGGGCAGAGACATTGATCCTTCTGTACACACACTCCTCCGTTCTTACACAACATCGGACACAAGACTGACAGAGAGAGAGAGAGAGAGAGAGAGAGAGAGAGTCAATGACTTCATCCATCACTCATCAACATGAGAAAGAAATGACGCTATTATTGTTCTAAAAACCACAACAGCTCAATAATGTTTTCATGAAAGGCACATAACAGACAGCACTGCACTAGTCTCTCAAAATGGAGAGTTTCTATAAAAAAAGCACAATTTTTATTTCATTAGTGACCTCAGCATGCCTTCCATATCATATGTCTGTACTGTAATTTATATATTTGGAAAGCTTAGACCAGGCTCATGCCTAAAAAAAACTAAACTAAAATAAATGTACCATGTGAGAGAGAAATAGAGAGAGAGTTGATCTTTTTGCAGTATTCATCTGCAATCGCTCAAGTACAATCTCTAGATCCAAACACATCTGTCAAACAAACAGAATGCAGAAGAAGAGCTGCTAAAACAACAGCAAACAAAGAGAGAGAGAGAGAGGAGAGAGAGAGAGAGAGAGAGAGAGAGAGAGAGAGAGAGAGAGACAGAGAAAGAGAGAGAGAGACAGAGAGAGAGAGAGAGAGAGAGAGAGAGAGAGAGAGAGAGAGAGAGAGAGAGAGAGAGAGAGAGAGAGAGAGAGAGAGAGAGAGAGAGAGAGAGAGAGAGAGAGAGAGAGAAGACTGTCCAGACTGAAAACTGTTATTCAACATCAAATCACATTTCTAATGTGACTATTATTATTTTCCAACCCTTCCACTCCAATAAAGTCATAAAGAACAGTTTTCACATCTAAGCAATTCCTGATCAAATCAAAGCCTGCACCACATATTTTTATTATTTTAAATACAGTGTTGTCCTGTGACCACATTGAAAATCTGGGATTCAAAATCAAATTTAAAAAAGAGTATTTTTCACTAGCAGTCTCACTCACTTTCAGATCCAACCATATGTCAGATTATTCCTATCAAAATTCTTCTCTTATTTAAAGTTGACATGCAATTTAGTTTTTTAATCCACACCATTTAATTCCATAAGAGCAGAATTTATTTCTGCTGATAAAAATCTAATGTCCCAGACACAAGAGGCGGTGCGGCCGCCATTATGAAACAACTTTAACAAGTACGTAAAGTACTTTCCTTTAGTTATTTTAGTTCTTAACTGAAAAACAACACACTGTTTGGAACTTTTAGCAGGAATGAAGCGCACTGAGAATATGACAAACAATATATTATCTTTATTTCTTTAGAGTAAACACACACAAACAGAAGGGAGACGGTTGAGATCTGCCGTCGTTGGCTGAGCCGTTTCCCCAGCTGTCGGTGACAAGAGTTTATGAGTGTGTGATGTGAGAAATCTGTGCAGTTTAGTTTTGGGACTTTGGGATGCTGAGGTCACACACACACACACACACACACACACACACACACACACACACACATCTATTAGCCAGGGTTTAGCAGAAGCTGAACAGCATCCAGAGTCCACACAGATCCGTCATGTTTACGGCAGGGTCAAATTCGTTAAAGGATTCGTTAAAGCCACATTACTTTAAAACACTTTCGTGGTCGTATTATATTATTGCTAGAAAACAGCTAAACATCAAATGATAAATCTAACATGATTGACATACATATACAAATAAGTATGCAAATCATTAATGATAGGCGGCCCCTATGGAGACTATGTCAACGTCTGCCATTGATTATAGCAAAGTAAAAGGTTCACAATCCTGTGAACTGGACTGGAGTTCACAGAACATGGAATGGATGGACTTTTTTCCAAACTGTTTGAATCCCTGCGGAAAAACACTTCACTCGATCTTCTGCTGAAGAGCATTTGAGCATCTACTGCGATCATAAATGAGCGGTTGCTCTGTTACTCCAGGCACATTCTTCACACAGGAAGATAAATCTAAAGCATCAGAATGATATGCGCTTTGAAGGATGTTTCTTGGAGGATCTGGTTTTTGGATGTTGTCAATAGACCAGTGAATTGTTTAGACATTTTAGTCCAACAGGACTTCTTAGTTTCCAGCTCTGTATCAGAGTAAATCCATTCTCATCACAGAATCTGGTATTTGTCACATGTTGTCGGCACATTAAGCATAATACAATTTCTCATTAAACAGATTTCTCCTCAGGGAGATAATAAAGAATAACTAACAAATCAAAGAACTAATAAGTGAAATACCGTGCATGACCGTGATGAGAAGGAAGCGTGCTTAATCATATTGGATGTGCACTTGTACTTCAAATCTTAAAGGATTAGTTCACTTTCACAAAACAATTGCTAATAATTTACTCACCCCGATGTCATCCAAGATGTCCATGTCTTTCTTTCTTCAGTCGGAAAGAAATGAAGGTTTTTGAGGAAAACATTCCAGGATTTTTCTAGACAGAATGGACTTCAATGGCAACCAACTATCCCAATGTTCAAAGAAGGTTCAAATGTCCGTCTCAATGCAGCTTCAAAGTCTCGACACGATCCCAGTCGAGAAATAAGGGTCTTATCTCGTGAAACGATCGGCCATTTAAAATAAATATATATACTTTTTAACCACAAATGCTCGTCGTGCACCATCTCTGAGATGCGCCATGCTTTGCCTCATCACGTTGGAAAGGTCACGCGTCACGTCATCTATCTAAGTTATTTGTCTGTGTATCGTCCGACATCTTTGTTTTAATTTATTATTATTATTTAAAAAAAAATCGTGACCTTTCCAACGTTCAGTCAGTCCAGTCACATTCAGAGATCGAAGTGCTTATGCTTTTAAACGAAAGTTTGCCTCGGGTAGATTAACAAAAAGACCATAGGTTGCATTTTGGCGAGAGTTACTCTTTAAGTTCAACTAATTGTAATAATATATATATGACAAGTAACACACTATCTAAAAGCAGATTCAGTTAGTGTCTAATGCACAAACGCACAATATAGCTATGGAGATGATCTCCTGAGCTGTATACTAACCATTACATTGCACTTTATACATATTAAACTGTATAGTAACACAGACCACTATGGATGTAAATGAGAAAGCGAGGGGTGTGTGAGATCGGGCGTTGTTTAGAGATGATGGGGAGAGGTTTGTAGGTTTGCAGATGACTGAGCTGTGGTGTGTTTGGACGAGAGCTCGATCTCCAGCTCATCCGCCTAAACACCAACAGCTGGAAACACACTCGCACTTCATTACATTAAAGCTGGGAATCTCCAGTACCTTCTCATTTTCTAGCTTTCCACCTTCATTTCTGGACCACAGACATTCTGTTGTTTTGAAACTAACGAGGGTTCGGATAAATATTGGCTCCGTCCAGATAACAGGAAGAAATATCTACGCTTTCAGTGAGGGGGGAAATATGTAAATGAAATTCTTTTGAAATGATGAAAGGCCAGGAATACACCGCTCGACTGAAACAACACGATGATAAAACTCGGGACAGGACATGAATGGAAGAAAAAAGCCATTTTCATTGGAGACGGTCCAAGCTCTCATTTGCACTTCAAAGATTCATTCAGAGAATCTGCAATCTTCAGCTTAAATGAAGAGATCCTGCTAGTCATGGGCGGATCAGTTTAAGGGTTGTGTTTAAAACTGGAAAGTCTCAAATTAGACATATGAATGCTTTCATAAAAAAACTAGTTTGGAATAAGAGTCTCAGGAGAGGATTGTATCAACACATATACACATATGAACTTCAAAGCTGACTGCATTAACACTCGAGTCAAAGGCAGAAGTCTTTAGAGGTAAATTAAAGACACATGATGCTGTGCTCTGGACTAGAGAAAGCTGCGAATCAATTCATTTCAATGCAGAAAGTGTGTCACCATCTGAAACATGCCGACGGAGGGATTCGCTGACCAATGAGAATATATATACTGAGGCTATATATATACTGCCATTGTATAAAGACTCTCTTGCACTGTGTGAGACAAACAATAAACATTATTAAGACAACATATAGCTTTTATATAAAGGTGAATCCAATTATCGCCAAATTTTCTGGAAACTAAGAGAAACAAGACAGACATTTTGAACTTAAAATATTTACCTTAAAGTCCCCCTGTGGTTAAAATCAAGATTTTAATGTTGTTTATATGTCTATGTGGTGTTTTTAATATACTTAAAGACAAACCATGTGCAAATTCATAAGTCAACACCATTGATGAGTATTTTCTCTGTAAAGACAGACATGGTTTGAAATCGCTGGTGTTTCTGACGTCACAAACTACCTTGTAACCAATCGGGTGCGTTTCCCAAAAGCATCGTTAGCCAACTATGTTCGCAAGTTCCATCGTTATCAGCAGTTCAACGAGTCTGTGTTTCCCGAATCCATCGTTCCAACGAAACATTCGCAAACAGCATCGCAGAGTTGTGTGTTTGGAACGACAGATCTCGACCTGTGGTTAGAAGAAGAGTCTCTAGTTTTCATGACATGTGGACTCAATAAATCCTGATCTTGAGCAAAATAAGCAATCTGACATTCAGTACAACCTGTGTCTTTAATTTTGAATACATACAAACGTCATTTACGTCTTTGAGTTTTTCAAGAGATTTAAAGCACCGTTTTTGAAGAGTGCGCATGTGTGAACGAGCTCTAGTGTGTAAGAACGAGTCTATGAGTGAATCTGGAAATAGAGCAAAATAACTGAGAGAAAATGAGAAATAGTCCTCAGATGCCATGTCTGTAATTTATAGCAAAACATCTAGCGTTAATTCAATCTCAAACAGTTTCATTAAAAGTAGTTATTACTCCACCATCTGTGTGACGTCATAAACCAACGTGGTTGAACGACCACTTTGCGACATTATGGTTTCGGGAAACAGTCGTGACTCGCTAGTTGATTTCTTCAACGATGCATCGTACTACGGTAGTGAAGCAGCGAGTTACGGCGTTGTTCGGGAAACAACCCCAGATCGTCGACGAGTGGATCTCTGAGCTGAGTGAGTGAGTGGAGGCGGGGCTCATTTGCATATTCATAGAACCGCGCATACTAAATGAGACAAGGGCGTAGAGTTACATTCAAGATATGTTAAGGCATGAAGATTTTTTTTTAAATGTTTAAATATGTCATTTTAAGATGAGTTTAAGGGATACAATTATTGACTACGGGGGAACTTGAAACTAATGTTTAACAATTATTTTACAGATTTTAGCAGTTTTGGAAAGCTACTATTTATTGAAAATAATTCTATTGACAAATAAAAGTGAATTAAATTGAAAACGTCTCCCTTGTTGACCAGATGCACTGCTTCATATTTTTGTGGAAACAGTGAAACATTTTTTTCAGGATTCTTTGATGAATAGAAATTTCAAAAAAATTATATTATTGTTATTATCATATTATTACTATGCATCATAGTAAAAACTAATGTAATAATGATCTGAAAAACAGCATAAATTAAAGGTAATACGAAAATATTAGATATCATACATTTTCCAAAGACCCGATAGCAACCCCCCCCCACCAGGTTTTTCTGGAAACCTGCTTTAGTGATTACATGCCTTTGTGGAGTCCTGCAAAAGTCATGACAAAAGCATATAAAGCTACACACACCAGGGTTCAAAAGTTTGCTGTACAGAATTACAAATCTCTCTGTAACCCATTAACACACATGAATATACTTCACCTAATGTCAACGCGTGATTGCATGGAAGAATTTTTCCATATCGTGACAACTGGGACGACGCATGAACCGAAAGCTGAATCTTTTATGAAACATCCACACATATGTACAGTACATGTTGTGAACGCCCCTGATAGGCTCTGGCTCTCTGCCATCGTCCAGATGTTTCAGGGCCCTGAGGTCCATTGCAGGTAAAATAATTAACCCTCAGAGATACGGCACACATATATGAGCGGAGTGAGGAGAAATAGCTGCTTGATTTTTCTTCCGCTTCACCCTTTCTCCACTGATCTCAGCTAAAGCAGATGAAGGACTGCATGCTTTTATTTGGCACCACGTGTTCGCCTCTCTGTTCATCCAAAACCCACAGCCTGCTATTGGAGGAGACTTACCACCAGCCCTACACACACGTGCCTCAGATCGCTTGCAGATGCTGAGTGCATCTGTATTCATCCATACATTAACTCATCTTCATTCTAAAACCAAGGCATCCAGACTAAAAAATAAAGAAATATTTAAGAGCCAGATGACTTCTTAGTTACTAATTCACGGTTGAGAGATGATATAGAGACTATGACTAGTTTTTTTCCAAGATGTAAGTGCCCATATTATGGTATTTTAAAGGTTCCTAAGTTTGTTTTAGCAGTCTCCTACACCTCTATTCTCACAGAGTCATGAAACTGTTCGATCAAGGATTCAGTCTCTCTAAACCCCGCCTCTCTGAGAGCTGCTCTGCTCTGATTGGTCAGATGGCTCAGTCTGCTGTGATTTGTCGGAAACCAAACGCTCATTATCATATCTGAATCTCAGCTCTTGATCACAGTGATACGAACAGTAACGATGGCGTATCAATCTCAGAAAACAGCGTCTTCTCGTCATGAACAACACGAACCAAACTCTTCCAGTCTCAGATACACTACAGTGTTTGAGGGCGGAGCTAAGAGACGCTGCTCAGCCAATCAAGACCACAGGCTGGCATTATGCAACTGTGTTACATTGTTACACTGTAACAGGGAGTGAGACTGGAATTACTGACGACTCGTTTCAAGCAGTTCAGAATCACTTCTTTCTTTTGTGGAGACAAAAACTCCATTTAATCTGCACTTTGACCTTTTAAATTCATTTTAAAACATCAAAATGTATGTGTTTACAAATCACACACTATGGTTAAAGTATGGTTTGGTCATAACATAAGTATTGTGCAAGGACATTCAAGTCAATATGTCTTCATTAATGGTTAATCTGTCCATGTAATCATAATTTGAATTAAAGTAGTTGGTGTTTTACTGCCTCTAGTGTTCATTTCAGTTCATTTTCAATTATTGCCACTGTGTGTGTGTGTGTGTGTGTGTGTGTGTGTGTGTGTGTGTGTGTGTGTGTGTGTGTGTGAGTGTGTGTGTGTGCGTCTGTGCGTGTGTGTGTGTGTGTGTGTGTGACCATATTAGTCACAGTCTTGAGCTCTGAAATCTCCACCACATGACATCAATTAGGTGTAGATGAAATGCTTCCAGGCCAAAGGAAGCAAAATCCAGAAAAAACACGACTAACAATCCCACATGGATCCAACAGAAAGTGACTAGGAGCAACAGAATAGCGGAGACAAATGTGTCTAATCAGTATCTAATCCACTGAGATGAATGCATATTTATATAAATAGTTATATAAAGAGCTCTGAATCATTGTTTTCAGCTCCCCCACAGCGGTCCAACTTTCACTGTGCGTTTACAATCACTACCGAGAAAGATCCGAAGCGTTCTCGTTGTCATAATTCAGCTGTCAAACGACTCAAAGAGCAAAATTACAACCAGCGCTCTGGCCTGGTGCCAGTGCCAGACTGACCGTGAAGTCACTGAAAAAGACGTAACCTCCACCATCCATTCGCTCAACTAAAAAGAGGCTTTGACAGCATGGGCGGAGGTTTCCAAGACTGATAAATGAGTTGCATATTTCTCAGAACTCGAAGCCAACGCCATTCCTTCGATGCCACAAACACGGCATGCGTGTTTATGCCCGTTTAGCGCCGAACAGCTTGAGCTGGACGCTGGAGAATGCGTATAAATCATCCCCAGCTTTTATGTAAGAAGAAGCGTGTTTACCAGACTAAAACACAAATGTATAACATTTATCAGAGGAAGCTTTTGCTGTGTGATAAGTTCATAATGAGTTTCTCTTGATGGAGATTACAGGCAGTGTTTGTATAAATAGGTCACGATGTTACTGGATTGTTGGAGCTGATTTTCTCTTGGACACGAAGCAAGAGTCGAATAGGAAACAGGTCCCGGGTGGAAACTGAAGTCAAGAGGAGTGTACGAGCCTTACGTAAACGTACCATGGTACAAGCTGGGATTCGCCACACACGTTTGCCTTGCCTTGCGCTCAGAATGCACGAGAAAATCCAAGGCTGGTTTATGATGGTTTGGTTCCGGTCTTGCAGATGAACCAGCATAATACCATCTTACTTTAATATATAACATGTCAATGAATAATTATGTCATGGTATTTACATTGCACTCCAAAGTACTTAAAAATACCATGTTGTTGTTGATGAATTTAGGGTAACACTTTATTTTACAGTGTCCTTGTTACATGCACTTACTATAGTAATAACAGTAAATATGCATAATTGCATGCAACTAACCCTCAACCAAACCCTAGTCCTACCCTAACCCTATAGTAAGTAAATGTAGTTGCTTAATATTACTCAGTACTTAAATATATCATTACACTGTAACAATGACACCTTAAAATAAAGTGTAACCGAATTTAGATTTGATAGATCACTCCTTGAAAAATATCAAGATTTTTTTTGTTGCACATTTGCATGGATATTTGGACAATACCACAGTATTTTTTTTATACTTTTAAATACCATGGTATATCAATATGTGATCAGTACTATGGTACAGATCAGAAAATTACACTGAACATTGAAAAATGCTTATTTTTCTTATGTAATGAACCTTCGTGAATTGGAATTAAAATAAATGAAATATGACTAATTTTCATATTTGATTAGTGACCTAGAACTAGTGGAGAATCTTGAATAGTTTTATGACCAATTAAAATTAGATTTTGAACCCCAGATTTTCAGTGAGATCTTTTGGACCCCACGGTAACACACACATATGAGAAAAGAGGAAAATAAACAGACGCCAGCAGAGAGAAGACGACGAGCTCGGGTCATGCTCTCCATCTCTCCGTGAGGAGTCAGGGATGAGCTCCTGAAGAGCAGCAGACACAACAGATGCCACAACACACACACACACCGCTCGTAAATACTTTCAGAAGGATGTCTTACACACCTGCAGGTCTGTGCATGTACATTTGGGCTGTGTGTGTGTGTGTGTGTGTGTGTGTGTGTGTGTGTGTGTGTGTGTGTGTGTGTGTGTGTGATCCTGGTATTCCCTACATCATGGGGACCAAATGGCCCCACAACAATAGTAATACCAGTAAACTTTGACCTCTTGGGGACCTTTTTTTTTTTTGTCCCCATGAGGATGAAGCTTATTGTTTTATTAATTTATAATATGTATATGTAACTATATACCATATATATATATATATATATATATATATATATATAATTAAAATAATTAATAATAATAATAACAATGTATTAACATAATAAATATTTAATAAAAATTAAATAATATTCTAAAATATTATACATTTTCTAAAAAAATTATTTTTAATATATAAACAATTGTATATAAATAAAACAATATTTTTTATTTATATTATTATAAGTTTAGCATGCAAGGGGTCAAATCCCAACCTACTATTTTAAAACAATGTTTTTAAAATAAATAAATAAATAAATAAATAAATAAATAAATAAATAAAGACTTTATTTTTTATAAAGTCTCTATTTTATTTAAATGTTATTATTTTATTTTTTTTATATTTCAAGAAAAATATATAGTTAGATGAGGATTTGAAACCTTTCACACTAAACTGAAATCACACTGCTAGTCTAACACATTTTTCAAAAAGTTTTTTTTTTTTTTTTTTTTTTGTGTCTTTGGTCCATATCTTCCAGGATGCCACTACTGTGTGTGTGTGTGTGTGCGCGTGTACTCACACACTCTGAATCCGGACCCAGGCGGCGTCTGTCCTCCCTGCTCGCTGTTGTAGATGGTGGTGATGTTCCCGCGCTCACAGTAGTTGGTGCAGCGTCCCTGTGTGCAGCGCAGCCGGCAGACGGTGGGGGTGAAGAGCACTTTAATCCGCTCGGGACCCCCGTGTGTGAACGAGGATGAGGAGCGCTGGGCGACGGCTAGACAGAGACACAGGGCAAAGCCAGAGAAGAGCAGGAGAGTCAGTCTGTGAGGACGCATGGCGAATCCTGTTCACATCACGCACACATGACACAGGAGGAGTCTTTTTCTTGGACTGTCCCAGCAAATATCCCAACTAGTGCACAAAAATTATGTGTTTGCCCAGATATCGGGTCTGCCAAACACACCTGTGTGTGTGTGTGTGTGTGTGTTTGTGTATGTGCTCAGAAAGCCGTTTGTTAAGGAGTCGAGAGCTGTCCTGATGTTTGAAGGTGCTGTTGCAAGCAAACTCTCGGGTCCATCTAGCTCTCGTTCTGCTCTGCGCTCACACACACGCACACACACTGACAGGCTTCCCAATGCGCAGAACTTTCTCTGTCACATGAGCAGGAGAGACCGGAGTGGGCGGCGAAAGAGAGAAAACTAGTGGGGGGGGAGAGAGAGAGACTTTGAGTCTCTGGCTTTGCACACGGGGGTGAGGTCAGCGCCGTTTAATGTGTGTGTGTGTGTGTGTGTGTGTGTGTGTACCGGGGGCTTGTAGATGAAGGGAGGGGTGTATTTTTCTTTCACTCTGCATTTTCAACACTGTCATTTGGCAAGCTGTAACTGTTCCCCTGCAGTGTGCTCTGGACACTGAGGAAACGCTCAGCGAGAATGAATCATGTAGTCACCTTCATGACTTTCCTTCTTCTGGGGAACACAAATGGAGTCACTTTGAAGAATGCTCACGCTGCTCTTTTACAGAAGTTGAATGCCGATCGGTGTTATTTTAGTATCATTCAGATACTATTATAGTTTTTATTAATATTTTGAATTAGGTTTTATTTTTATATTTTACCTTTTCATTATAATTTTAGTTAATGTTTTAGTTATTTCATTGCATATATTGTCATTTTTAGTATATATTTTATATTCATTTTTATTCCAGTTAACGTTTATTGTATTTAAAGCAACAAAAAGATTTTTTTTTTTGTTTCAGGTTTTAGTTTCAGTAAACTATAAAAACCCTGAAGTGGACAAAATGACAATTTTAAGTATCATATATGACGTCATAGGGCTTTACTGTACATCCCAAGACATCTGAAGTCATACGATAGATACTTTGAAACAATTATCACTCAGAAATGATGTAATGTTTGACAATTTTCACATATATTTACAAAGAAACGCCATTGAATTAAGTCATGAAAGTCTGAAATAGTATATTTTAACAGTTCCTTTTTTTTTTCACTTGGTCTTGTAAAATCGTGATATATGAGGTAGCCTTAAAAGTCATGAAAATGAATAAATCTTTCATAATAAATATGCAGTTTTATAATATTGCCAATCTCAATTTGAGTTAAAAATGAAAAATATTGGTAATACTTTACAATAAGGTCTCGTTTTTTAACATTAGTTAATGCATTAGTTAACATAAACTAACTATGAGCAATATAATTTAACAAGCTTCATGAATGCTGGTTAACAACACAATTGTTCATTGTTCGTTCATGTTAGCTTACAGACCATTAATTCATTATATGGAAAAGAGCTGCCGAGATATATGTACTACAAATATTTCCTTCGTGTTCCATGGAAAAGCAGGTCGTTCAGGTTTGGGTGAACAAATGATGGGTATTTTCTTTTTGTGTGAACTTTTCATTTAAAACTGAGGATAAACCTAATCTAAAACAGGCTTTTGACTAAATACGTATCTGGATCCACACAGAGTCAACAACTCTACAAAGCAAAGAACAAAACAGTCTCATAAAAGATGATGCTACAGTCTTCACAGATTATATTTTTTTGTCAAAATCTGATGTGAATAAAATCTTAGACAGCAATGAGAGAGAAATGATCATTTCTGTGCAGAAGGATCCTGCTTCTCAGTTCTTTATTTAGGCCCTAGTATTCTCTCAAACTTTGCCAAGACTTCAATTCTACCATCAAACGTATGAGATCTCAATATGAACTCATTTCTAATCACCTTCTTCTAGGATGAAATCATATGCTGTCAAAATTCATCTCTAACTATTGGCTAATTAAATTTCTCCTGAGGAAGTTTAGGAGAAACATCTAAAACACGTTGATATTTAAAGAGGACTTATTATGCTCTTTTACATTCATCTTTCTTTAGTGTGTAATGTTGCTGTTTGAGCACAAAGTCCCTCCAGCGGGAGTTCTTCTCTATATCAGTGTCAGTGTTTCTGAACTCCCTGAAACGCCTCCATTGTAGTCTTGAGTTTCTTCCGGGAACGAACACGTCACAATATTCCTCATTTAAATAATTAATGCGCAGAATAAAGGGGCGGGGCCTGGTTGAGTTAGTTAGAGGACATTTCCCAAACACGCTCGAAGAGCTCAACCAATCACAACACACTGCTCCAGCCGTCCAATCAGAGCACAGTGTGCTTTTCAGAAGGAGGGGCTTCATAGAGACAGGAAGTAAACAGAGCGTTACTGACAGACTGGGAAGAGAGGAGCCGCAACAATATAGCCTGACGTCGTCATATTCAGATTCTAGTCAGAATGTGAGTCTGATCTGCTCCATTGGGCTGTGATTATGGGGTGTTTCAACCGAACCAGGAAATAAAATGCCTCTGCACTCAGTTGGATAGACCTACAACCAATCAGAGCAACGGAGGAAGTGACGTATGTTCTTCACTCATCTTTCCGATCGACAAATGCCTTGATCGTGGTTCTCTGTTCCTCTTTTTAAATTAATGCGCTGTCGATATCTTCTATAACAGACGCGATGGCGGAATCTACACATCTCAATTCTCCAGCGGCAGAAGTAAACGAATTCAACCCAAGCGCTCGTTGGTGACGTGGATGATTACGTTACTGTTGATCATCTGTCCATCATCGTATAAAGCCCGCCCTGACCATTTGATTGGTCCGAACAGCTCTGGTTCGAGCATAGTTGCTCCACAACGGATCAAGTCCAGACCGAACGTCCCGACCTCAAATGTTGTGGGCGGGGCTAAGTTCGGCTGGCATCCAGGCTAGCAACAATAGAGAATATGCGGAAAATAACATTAAAGCATGAAAAACTTTTCTAGTAGAGCCCAAAAACAAATCAAAACTTTGTAAAAGCAACATCAGAAGAGTAAGGTTTTCCTCTAGGAAGAAGCACACCGTGGGTTAAATGGGCAGAAATGAGGTGAAACTGACTGTAACTCAGCTTGACTCGACACACTTTCAGAATCCAGAACAAATGGGGCTGTTTTCTGTGCGGGAGACGAACACATTTCTCCCCACACCTGTACGCTCACTGCACTGACACGTCGCAGAACATTACTAATGCTAGCCCTGCACTCCTCAGGGGTGAGCTTTCACCGTACAGCAACATAAGTTTGCTACCGTTGTCCCATGCATCAATGAAGAAATCAACTAGCTAGTCACGACTGTTTCCCGAAACCATATTGTCGCAAAGTTGTCGTTCAACCACACTGGTTAATGATGTCACGAACTTAGTGGAGTAATAACTTCTTTTAATGATTCGTTTGAGATCGAATTAATGCTGTAAATTACAGCCATGGCATCTGAGGACTATTTCTCATTTCTCTCAGTTATTTTGCTTTATTTCCAGATTCACTCATAGACTCGTTCTTACACACTAGAGCTCGTTCACACATGTGCACTCTTCAAAACCGACACTTTAAATCTCTTGACAAACTAAAATACATAAATGACATTTATATGAATTTTAAATAAAAGACACAGATTGTAATGAATGTCAACTTGCTTATTTTGCCCAAGATCAGGATTTATTGAGTCCACATGTCATGCAAACTAGAAACTCTTCTTCTAACCACAGGTCGAGATCTGTCGTTCCAACCACACAAGTTTGCAATGCTGTTTGCGAATGTTCGTAGGAACGATGGTTTCGGGAAACACCGACTTGTTGAACTGCTGATAACAAATGAACTTGCGAACACAGCTGGCTAACGATGAGTTTGGGAAACGCACCCCAGTACGGATGACCTATGGATCATTTTACCCAGACTGACCGCCTGCCCTGGCCCTGCAATGACATCTTATACAAACATTTATATACATATATCTCTTATAGGAAGTAAACAACAGCTACTGCCATTTTCCCCTTCTTGATCTCCTTAAATATGACTCCATCAATCATTTGGGAGGAGCTGTTCAACTGTGTAATGATGTCAATGTTTTACATATTAATGAGGCAGTAAAACATGCTTTACTATAGCAACCAGTCTTGTTTCTCATGTTGTTTGGAAAATTAAGTTTGTAACCTTATTGTTGTAAATTATGTCATCATGTGGAACTGGATCAGAAACACACACACACAATATAATGAGCCTCTATGTATTATTACTTTGTTCAGGCAGGTTTTGCTCTGTCATCTGTTCTTTACTAAAATGTGTCCTGATGCATTTCCATGAAACCAGTGTGTCCTGATGGATGCACAAAAGCAGCAGTGTTGGGTAAGTTACTCTAAAAACATGTAGTGGCACTTTCTGTAAAATAAGTAGGGCACAAAACAGGCCTCAAAAAGGATTAAACAAATATCTAGTGAAAGAAGGTGCCAGACCTTCATCAAACGTTAAACTTCACCTTCAGGATGCCAAACTTACTATTATGAGCTATTTATTTTCTATTAATTTGCATTACAAAATTTGCAAAATCTAAGAGTCTAAAACCATCTCTAAAAATCTAAAACCATCTTGAGATTAAAGTCATTATAATTCGAGATTAAACTCGTTAAATTTCGAGAAAAAAAGTCGAAATACAATCTTGAGAATAAACTCATTAAATATTGAGAATAAAGTCGTTGTGTTTCGAGAAAAAACTCGTTAAATTTCGAAAAAAAAAAACTCGAAACACAATCTTGAGAATAAACTCATTAAATTTCGAGAATAAAGTCGTTGTGTTTCGAGAAAAAACCTCGTTAAATTTCGAGAAAAAAAGTCGAAATAATCGTGAGAATAAACTCATTCAATTTCGAGAAATAAAGTCGTTGTGTTTCGAGAAAAAAAGTGGAAATGAAATGTAGAGAATAACGCATTCGATCAGTGTTCATTGCATAGCCTACTGATATCAACCTCATCGAGGTTTCGTGGTTTCCCAGGATACCATAAGACGCATTATTAATCGTTGTTGGTTGTGTACGCCTCCATCCACAGAATGTAACGACTGTAACCATCTATACAGCCATTAATGGCAATGCCGTACGGTTTTAATTTATCATTGCTGTCCATATGCCAGAGTGCATTTGGGCCAGCGCAAGTGTACTGGCGTCTTCTCAAGCGTCTCCTTCATCGAAATTCCACACCTTGAGGATCAACAAGTTTAATAATGCGTCTTATGGTATCCTGGGAAACCACGAAACCTCGTTGAATTTCATGTTGGACAAAAGCGAGTACATCGCGCAAATTGGACTGATTTTTTCTTCTAAAAAGACCTAGCCGACCTAAGAATGTTCTATTCTTTGTTACTGAAAGAAAGTCTAAAATACAGCTTGACTAAGTGATCCAACTCTGCCATGTCCTCTATCAGTAGGCTATAATGAACACTGATCCAATGCGTTATTCTCTACATTTCATTTTGACTTTTTTTCTCGAAACACAACGACTTTATTCTCAATATTTAATGAGTTTATTCTCAAGATTGTATTTCGACTTTTTTTCTCGAAAGTTAACGAGTTTAATCTCGCATTATAATGACTTTAATCTCGAGATGGTTTTATTTTTTTTATTATTGCCTGGCCCTAATCCTCTTCCGCAATCTAAACATAGTTTAAAACTCTTTTCTTTTCTTTTTTTTGCAGTTTTTCTGAAACTCAACATTAAATAAATGTTAAATATATAGCGGCATAATCTTGCATTTATTTATTTATGTGGTAAATTTCAACTTTTAGTCTTCTATATTTAGATATGCACAACAGCATGCTATGTTATCTTCTTCCGTTTACCTTTTATTGGTCATAGCATGAATAATTATCAGTTAATTATCATTTACATAAAACCCCTTACCAGTCAGGGATCACTGGTGATCCCAGATTATTTTAGTTCAAAATATTTTTGAGCTTATATATCTCAATATTAATAACAGTCTGGTTAATTTTGAGTCTTGAACTATAAACTCTCAAGTGTTGGCTTTCTAAATGTATGTGTGTTATGTTTCTATTCAGAATTACTTATGAGCAGTAACCTTTTTATTTTGGGCATTTCATGTATGCAGCACTTGCCAAAATTGGAGGTGACTGGTAAGGGGTTAAAGTATCATTTACATAACTATCATTTTTTTTCCTCATTCATTCCCTTAGCAAGAGTTTCATATCATTTTAATATCAGTCCATTCCTAACTTTAAGAGAGAGATATTCCTTGGTCATGTTAGGCTTACCTCATGCTAGATAATAGTTTATCTGACAGTTCTCATAACAAACAAGACAATGCTTGATGAAAAAAGTAATAGGACACTGAAGTGTACAATATTCATGTAGGCCTACTCCTGCTCTTTATTTAAAGGCCCATGACTGGTATTAAGAGGGAACTATTATGCCCTTTTACAAAGTCTTGATTTTGGACTCTGCTAGAACAGGTTTTCATGCTTGAATGGTCAATAAACACATTATATTCCTCATATTCTCCATTGTTGCGGCTCCTCTCTTCCCAGTCTGTCAGTAACGCTCTGTTTACTTCCTGTCTCTATGAAGCCCCTCCTTCTGAAAAGCACACTGTGCTCTGATTGGTCGGCTGGATCAGTGTGTTGTGATTGGTCGAGCGCTTCGAGTGTGTTTGGGAAATGTCCCGCCTCTTACCATAACCGCCAGTTTAACACACTACTGACTAACTCAACCAGGCCCCGCCCCTTTATTCTGCGTATGAATTATTTAAATGAGGAATATTGTGACGTGTTCGTTCCCGGAAGAAACTCAAGACTACAATGGAGGCGTTTCAGGGAGTTCAGAAACACTGACACTGATATAGAGAAGAACTGGAGCTTTTTACAGAACGCACTTCACCAGCACGTAATAAACAATCTTTCAATAACATGTGCAGCTTAACTCTGATATTGTCATTTGGTTTGTGCCACAATTATGGCCTCTGAATCTAAAATAGAAACTCCAGAAGAACAGTTCACATCAGTGCACAGACACAAGGAAAAATACAGCGTTAATCATAAGCTTACCAAAATCCACTATCAACAATCTCTCACACAAGCATTCATATCTGGCAAAACAAACTGGACAATAAAATCTTGATGAAGAGCTTGAGGGTCAAACTATTGTGTAACACTCCCAACGCCCACAACTTACTCAACTCCATTCTGCTCTCGTCTTATTGACTCGCGACACTCTAAACATGTAAATGTTTATAAAGTGGGCCGTTTCACTCATCGTCACAAAAATAAGTGATTAAAGAAAAGTAGTTTCCTCATCCGCTGGAATGCCGAGCTTCTGTCACTCCCACTCTACATTACAAACTCTCTCAGCGTGGAAACTTGGATTCGGCCTTTACAGCCGGCATTGAGTCTTGGATTTCCAGAGATCTGGCGTTTGGCAGCGACTCTTGTCTTTTCCATGTGAGACGACATCCCTCATTCCTCAATCGAGTTTTTTTCCACTGCGACAGGCAATAAACGTTGACGATATGTGGCCGGAGAAGGTGTATTTACTAGCGCTTCGAGTTAGCGTGCTGTCGGACGGAGAGGACAGGGAAGCCCCGAGGTTACGGCAGTCCAGGGGTGTTTACATGCTGGATCTGGGTTTAAAGGCCCGGACTGGTGTTAGGAAAGGGCCTCTTGGGAATATTTGTGGGCTACAGAACACACTTCATTACATAAAAGCACACTCAGCTACACAGAAACTGAAAAGACAAGCTCAGGAAACCCCAAATAACCACAGCTCAGATATTCTTCAGCTGCAACTTAGTGTCTTTATAGTCTTAGATGTTATGGAATTAGAATTTAGTTTTCATTAAAATTTTTGTCAAGTTTTAGTCATTTTGTTTCATTAATTGTAACTTATAATATATAGACAAGTTTAAAAATATATATATTTTAGTACTTCATGTATTTATTTTTTACATATTTTATATTATTTTAGTTCATGTTTATTTTATTTCAAGTTAATTTTATTTTAGTTGTTATCATTGATATAGACTAGTACTATTATACTATTATAGTTTTTTGTCAATATTTTGAATTAAAATGAAAGCAGAAAATATCAAAATTAAATCTAGTTTAGTCATTTTGTTGTTTTTGTTATTTTTATTTTTCTAATATTTTATAAATGTGTGTAAATCTTACAAATAGACATGTTTTAAAAAATATATATATTTTAGTACGTCAACATAAACAAAATAAAATTGAAATGTTGGCAACTGTCTGACTTAAAACAAGTTTAAGTTTTTTTATTTGTATTTGTTTTATTTCAGTTAATGTTTATTTTATTTCAAGTAATTAAAACTTTTTTATGGTTAATTATAGTTTTTGTGAATTTTTTTCAGTTAGATTTTATTTTGATATTTTCTGTTTTAATTTTAATTGTAGTTAAAGTTTTAGTAACTTTTGTGTTTTTGTCATTTTTATTATTTTTTTTTTAAATGTGTCTATACAGTTTTTAAGTATTAAAACTAAAACCTAATAGAAAATATATAGACTTTTTTTTTTTTTTTTTTAAACTAAGCTTAGTTATTTTAGTGCATCAACTTAAAAAAAAAGAGAGAAATGTTCCCTTGGTAACTAACTGAAATAAAATAAGTTTTAGATTTTAAGTTTTTATTTATATTTTATTTTATTTCAGTTAATGTTTATTTTATTTAAAATCATAAAAAAAATATTGTATTAGTTAATGATAATAACCCTACTTAAATAACGACATTATGATCGATCTGAAGTGAATTCCATGAATTGCTGGCCCAGACTAAGGAATTGCTGTAACATGCCATTTAAAGTTTCATCTCCACAGAGCTTTACTTATCAGCTACAGCTTCATATTCAAGGGCTTAAAGACTATAAATCTAGAGATAAGCAACAAATGTGTTATGAGGTCATGGAGACACAGGGGTTCCCATTAGCAAAACAGCACATCCATCTCCTGAGTGATTACTGCAGCGTCACCTCTGGGCCAAACTAAACAATGGCAGGAATATGCTACAATAGCGTATCGAGGACTGACTCCATGCAAACTAGCCCACATCTACAGGCAGATAAACCTTATCACGGCACAAACGTTTTAAAACCAGGAAACAGGCCAAATTATTAAAACAAGACATTCTCTACTCAGGCCTGCTGCTTTGAAGCCAGTGCTGCTTCTGGCAAATAAAAGGTTAACATGTTGGCACAGAAACCTGTATAAACCTTCAAAAGTCCACAACAACATTCTCAAGCCCCGTGACTTTTCCAATTGTTCGCAATTTACTGGACAAAGATGACAGATAAGGATTTTCCAAAATACATTTTGCTCTCAATTTGTACCTGATTAAATACTTGGTAACACTTTACAATAAAGTTCCATTTGTTAACTTAATGGTAGTTGATAACAATACAACTGTTCATTGTTAGTTAATGATAGTCAACTAATGAGACCTTATTGTAAAGTGTTACCAAACATTTTAGATCTTGGCATAACTATAAATATGTATAGCCTATTCATAACAAAAATGCTCAAGGAGATTCCATTAATTTACATGATCTTTCCAGGTCTTACAAACCACACTTTTAAAAGAAAGCAACCTCATACATCCAGGTTTTTCCAGACCATGGGAACCCTGGTTGAATCTGTTGTTGAGGGAGTGGATTTAAATAAGAAATATGATCTTGAAGCCCCCATGGAAGTGTGCTGGTTGACAACCGGTGTCTTAAAAAGTATAATTGGAATTGTTTTCAGTAGGTTATACTAATATTACAAGAAGTAGAAAATTGCTTTTCCCTTCAAGCCTTCACAAATCTATCAGTTACTGATGATGAGCTAAACACCGAAATGTAAAACATATAGTCAGATTGTCTGGTCTTTGAGTTTGATACAGTATCATAATGACATTTCTGACGTTTGATTTCAGACACAGTTTAATACACTTTTTGAGATCTAATTTGCTCTTCATTTAATCTCATTGCTGTCTAAGAAACCATTTAAGTATTAACAGGATCTCATTTGAAATGTTCATTCCTACAGCGAAGGATATGAGGTGTATGCTTTCCTAAAACATTAGATTTTTCTCGATTTCTCCCCGGCTGGGACTGACCTGCTGTGTAAAGGAGTGTGTACTGGCCACGTTGAGTCTGGAAGGTTTTGGTGCTGGAGAGTTTGGTTTCTCCTGTAGAGGATGGAGACTCCAGTCTGCTTCGCTCTGATTCAATGTGTTTCAGTATAGCACTCGTGATCTTCTCTCCACCAGTTCCACTGGACAGCGCTCTCTTCAACAGCACTGACTCTGCCTCTTTTAAGCTGCAACACAAAGCAAAATAAAAACCTATGGATGCTGAGAAAGCCCTTTAAAATGCAAAAATAAATCCACAGTTAAAAGTTCAGAAGAAATAAAAGCAACACTAGTAAAAACACTCTCTGTACAAACTAGAATAAGATTGTCATTTTTTACAGTTTCTGCCTGGAAAAGACAGTTATAGATATTTTAAAGAAATATATTGCAATTGTGGAGGGTGCTCTGGGAGTATGGGGTCCGGGGCCCTCTGTTAGGGGCTGTCCGGTCCCTGTACGACCGGAGCAGGAGCTTGGTTCGCATTGCCGGATGTAAGTCAGACTTGTCCCCGGTGCATGTTGGACTCCAGCAGGGCTGCCCTTTGTCACCGGTTCTGTTCATAATTTTGGCCAGAGGGTGTCCGGTTTGGGGACCACACGATTTCGTCTCTGCTTTTGGCGGATGATGTTGTCATGTTGGCCTCATCAGACCAGGACCTTCAGCATGCACTGTGACGGTTTGCAACCGAGTGTGAAGTGGCTGGGATGAGAATCAGCACCTCCAAGTCCGAGGCCGTGGTTCTCAGTCGGAAAAGGGTGGCTTGCCCGCTTCAGGTTGGTGGAGAGTTCCTGCCTCAAATGGAGGAGTTCAAGTATCTTGGGGTTTTGTTCACGAGTGAGGGAAGGATGGAACGGGAGAATGACAGACGGATCGGTGCAGCTTCTGCAGTAATGTACTGGTCTGTCGTGGTGAAGAAGGAGCTGAGCTGCAAGGCGAAGCTCTCGATTTACCGGTCAATCTACGTTCCTACTCTCACCTATGGTCATGATCTGTGGGTCATGACCGAAAGGACAAGATCCCGGAGACAGGCGGCCAAAATGAGCTTTCTCCGAAGGGTGGCTGGGCGATCCCTTAGAGATGAGGAGCTTGGTCACTCGGGAGGAACTCAGAGTAGAGCCGCTGCTCCTCCACATCGAGAGGGGCCAGCTCAGGTGGCTCAGGCATCTATTCCGGATGCCTCCTGGACGCCTTCCCAGGGAGGTGTTCTGGGCGTGTCCCACCGGGAGGAGACCCCAGGGAAGACCTAGGACACGCTGGGGGGATTATGTCTCCCCGCTTTCCTGGGAATGCCTCGGTATTCCTCTGGAAGAGCTGTAGGAAGTGTCTGGGGAGATGGAAGTCTGGGTGTCTCTGCTTAGACTGCTGCCCCCGCGATAAGCGGAATAAGATGGATGGAGATGGATATATTGCAATATTTATAAAGATCAAAGTATGTATTTTTTATGTAAACGTAAATTATTTCCAGCGAACAACCTAATCAAGCTTCACAAACTGAGGTGTCTTGTACAGTATGGCTGTATAAATGTCAACTATTCTACTTTATTTAAGAATTCTGATTCATATTTTTCGTTTTCACATTTACAAGAAGTCCTTCAAGACATTTTAAACTAGTCATTCAAGTAGGCGGACAATTCTGATTTGAATTCAAATTGTCCTTAATGGTCCACTAAAATAATGAAAAGAACTCCACAGCCAACAAAGAGACGTTACCAAATTTATTCTTGCAGTGGTTTCCTGTACAATTGTGTGCCCAAGCAGATGCACATGTGGAAAACCTTTTTGGCATGGACTTTTGAGCATGAGCTCATTTTCCCAAACAGAGATAATTTACAGTGAAAACAAGCTGACGTGAGTTTAGGTCAACAGCAAACAGCCTATAAAACATGCATATGGCCATTTCCATTTTACATGCAACCTTCCCAACTCCGCATGTGTTATACACACACTCACTCAGCATAAACACCCTCGGCGCCATAGGAGACGATTTGAGAGAGGACTCATTCACAGAAAACCATGATATAGAACAACTGGATAGGTCCTAATACAGAGCCCTGTGGTACTTCTAGATTTGCACTGAGCTCCAGCAAATTGAACCATAATGATAATCAGTCACATACTCTATTTTTCAAATGTAGACAATATCTCTGAATCAAAAAATTAAATGATTTCATCCAAGTGCAATATTCTTTTTGGATTGTCAACAAAAGAACCACGTCATATTTCTGTTTTTGTGGTGCACTAATATTTCCATTCGTTAATTTATTTTATGCTTTAGAAAAATCCCTTAAACAGCTAACAAACTTGGGACATTTCCTATAAACCCCACTGTGATGATTTACTACCTTTTAGACAACATTTCAGACAAAGAGGCTTCTAAAATATATATGTAGAGCACATTCCTTTCATAGCGGACAAATGTAAGCATTCATATCTTACTTGAAAAGCCATGGAAATAAAAGCAGAACTTGCTTGCTTTACCAATTCTGGGTTTAGTTGCCAGGCCTCGGGACTTTCAAACACTGAGGACTTATCTGACAAATATAGTTCACACATTGAATGTGATATAAAAACTGTTGAAAGATGGGGAAATTGCAGGCCTGTCAGCACAGAGTGTGTATGCAACATTGGCCCGTCAGGTAGATCATTGAAACTGACCCATAATGGAGTCTTTCAATAGTCTATTGTGCGAGAACTGTTTCCACAGGGCAGGCCCTTCCTTCCCAAGCTTAGGTTCACCAGAGGACTTGCTCAACAGTCTGAGAGGGTCTAATCGACCTAAAAAAAAAACTGTATTAGTTTAATGTTGCCAAAATACAGATTTCGTTTTTTTTGATAAATAAAACATTGAGGGTTTAACTCTTGCAAGTGAAAACAATAAAGCATAGGTATAGCAATTTTACACTTAACATACTTATTTTTAAATAATTTTCCTTTTTTATTTTACAGTGTTTGTTTTACAATAGTAATGTATTCTTGTTTTAGAGATTATTATTAGTATTATTATATAATCCCACTTAGCTATCAGGCCTGAATAATCTCAGATAGCAGAGTTTTAGTTAAGACAATAGATTATGGTTAAAAATAAAATAACTTAGATACTGTTCAAATGTTTTGTCCTTAATGTTGTGGCAATTTTTTTCCCTGTGGTATTGAAAATGGTATTAGATACCGATAATATAAAGGGATTTTCCCAAAGTTAAAGTTACATGTAGTCAATAATTTTATCCCTTAACTCCTCTTTGATCACCAAAATGACATTTTTCCTTATAACATTTTTCGTATATGTTGTTCTATGAATATGCAAATGAGCCCCGCCTCCACTCACTCAGAGATCACACGTTGATCTGACGTCAGAAACACCAGCGATTTCAAAGCGTGTTTTTGAGACTGTCTTTGGTTCACTGCAGTTTTAAGGAGAAATTACTCAGCAATGCTGTCGACTTATGAATTTACGCATGGTTTGTCTTGAAGCATATTAAAAACACAATATAGACATAAACAACATTAAAAACTTGATTTTCACTACAGGGGGACTTTAAAAATTCCAGGTTCCAGTACGAGTAATTATATTGTTAAATAAGTTCTAATTTAACTGTATTGGAGGAAAACTTGTATCTTTAAAATATTGAAGTGTGTAGATTATTCTCTGACAGGCAATATTATCATGCAAACTGAAATCGCCACAAGATTTCCCACACAATTCAAACACTCGTTCTTCACAAAGTTCAACACATCTTGTGTGTTTGTTTATTATTACTGTTGTTGTTTTTTGGATCTCCTTGTGAAAACCCTGGTATTACACAATAAGATAAACACTTTTCTTGTCTTTTATTCACCATAAAAACATCTAAATCAAGATGTTGCAAGATGAGACCTTGGTGTGTCATAAACTACTTCTTAACCATGACCGCATATACACTTTCGTGAGTAAATATATTCCATCTTGAATATCAAAGCTCTGATCAGAGTCTTCCAACAAGGGCAAGACTTCTTAACTTTATGGCATTCGTTGCTCCATCAATCTGAGATCAGATGAGGTGTGGCTCTCCAATCATAACACTTTTCTTCACAACCTTTAGTTCTTTTGCATCCTCTGTCATCTGAATACAATATAAAAGAAGCATCTGCCAATGGGTCAGCCAGTTAAAATACATATGTCAGTTTGAGAGTGAGCAGTACATCTTCTACTCCACATTATCCACCTTGGAAAAACATTAGGTGAGATTAGAGATAGCCAGCGTTATTTTTCATTTCAGGGTGGAGAGCGAGCTGTGAGAAGATAAGGGTTACTTAAGGTCTCTGTATAAAGAAAGAAAGTATATACCTAACATCAGTGTATACGTAACAGCTGTTTACCGTATGGATGGATTTACAATCCTTTAGTAAACAAGAAGAATCCTTCAAGAAGATTTAAGTACTGAAGTATTCTTCCCACTTACTACACTTACTTTTCATAGTGGTTACTTCACACAGTCTTGTGCTGGCAGTGAGTGAAGTAGAGTCGGATGGCTATATGAATTTGGAGTATGAGAGCGCCTCCTGTAGGCAAATCCGAGTAACACACACAATTTGTTTCTTTTGTGAAAAGAATGTCCACCAACTGGAATAAAAAATCCACTTGAAAACATTCTTTAAATTAAAAGTACATTTACAATGTAAATATTGTTGTTTAGACCAACTATTTGCAATCTATATTATATCCTTCTCTTGCTTTATTTTTTTGTCAGCTTGTTAATTTATGTGCTTGATATTTTAAATGGCATACTTAAATTGCTGTTTTATGTGCATTTTCAACATTGAGTAAGATATGGGGGGAAAAGTGATTTGATTGCAGTACCTTTATCTGTATTTTTAGTCAAAACACATACGGTTAACTGTAATTTTTCTAGCCTGACTTCGTCATACTCATATTCTAGTCAGAATGTGAGTCTGATACTGCTCCATAGGGCTTTGATTATGGGGCGTGTCTCAACTGAACCAGAAAAAAAAAAAAAAACTCTGCACTCAATTGGATAGACCTACAACCAATCAGAGCAACGGAGTAAATGACGCATGTTCTTCATTCATATTTTCAACCAACAAAATGTCGCGGCTCTCTGTTCCTCTTTTAAAATGAATGCGCTGTGGATATCTTCTATAACAGACGCGATGGCGGAATCTACACATGATGTTTCATAAACAAAGTTCGGGAGGAGCACGTACAAATAATCAATCCAATATCAACTTGTCATCAAACAATACCATGTCTAACGTTACCCTATATCAGCATGAGGAAGCATATTCACTCTGTCAACTTACCTAACACTCCGTGACAGTTTTTCAGCATCCCTCCACCACCCCGAATCCTCACTCTTGTCTTGGCTTGTTCTCTCTCAACCAGGAATACCGGGGGGAGTATGGCTACCGAGCCCACAGCCCTCTCCTCGGACGGCACGTCATATACGCATCTGACTTATTTGTGTGAACTCGGGAAATCTAAAATACGCATTTATTCTATCTGACTTATTTGCAAGTGTGAACTCGTGAAATCTCAATTCTCCAGCGGCAGTCTTCTTTGTTGTAAACTAATTCAAATCAAGTGCTCTTTGGTGACGTGGGTGATTACGTAACCGGTTCGGGCTGGCACCCAGGCTATAATTTTTCCACTTTGTGGCAGCAAATCTCAAACGATTGTTTTATAAACACTTAAAGGCGCACTACGTCATTTTTTCCATATAACAAAAATTGTACACCTAATACAATGACTAGTAATTTTGATAAGTTTAAAATGAAAGACTCCAGACATGACTAGCTGAGTTGAAAAAAACGTCCAATAACACAGTTATACCGGCTGTTTAGAAAGAGCCAGTTATACATAAACAAGAAATATCTTCAATAAAACATGACAAATGCATTTTCTGCAATTTGCATGCATACAGTATATTTGCAGTATGAGAGCGCCTCCTGTAGGCAAATCCCAAACAACGCTGCATGAAATACTGTATGCCATAATGCAACATGCTCAGCATGACTTTCCATTACCAGTGTAAGCTAGCAGCACTTTCTGACTAATATAGCCACTTTACAAGCCGCTTTAGTGTACAGCACATCACTTCTGAAGAGTTCACTCACCTGGGCGGCTGCCAGCGTAATGAGTGCGTCTTCCTTGCATCTGGGCTGGAGGCAGATGTGGAGATGTTGCTGTGGATGGCGGTGGATACAGGCGTTGCCGTGGTAACTGTTGCCGTGGCGGCGGTGTACGAGTGTTCGATGGGACCAGGCTGTGCCTCAAACCAGGTGCTGGAGGTCGGGCTGACGTTAGCATGTTCACAGCGATGGCCGTGGAAGCCTGGACGACACTGACAGATGTTCGCCCGGCGACAGACTGCTTTATTATGGCAGCGCGGATGACATCTTGCTAGTGGGAGAACAACAAAGACACTATTTTTCCATTCTATTAATGGGTTTCCACTACTTTGCATAGCATTTAAAGCTATATACATTTCCTGATCAAATTTTTTGGGATTAATTTTTTTTGGGGGGGGGGGCACAACACATATCCAGTTAAAGTATTTGGAGTTGCACTGGCCCTTTAAAGGCAGATGGGTCAAGGGGTGAGCTATTAGCCGGTAAATCTAGCTACATAAGGATTAGGAAGGTGTGGATTATAATTGAAAGCTGAGGGACTGGATTAATTGTGGGTCTGAGCTCAGGCGCTGCCTCAACATGGCATTCAAAGGTTTGGCCTACTTACAGGAAAGGATTGTTATAATGTTCAGGCATCCAAATAAACAGACATAAAGTAAATTTTTACTGCTGTTAGTAAGATGCATGAACATAATATACATAAAAATCTTTAACATATTATATAACCCACATGAGCCTAATAAAATCGATCAATAAAACATAGAAAGACGCAAACAGTTTTTCAAATAACACACTGGAACGATGAACACTGTGCACAGTGCAAATTCAGAACAGATTTTAATCTCCAACCTGAATTTATGAGCATTAACTGAAAACTGAATATGGACTCAATTAAGTAACACAAAACTTTTTCATGAAATGCCTGTCAGATGGGAACGCACAGGCTGAGGGGTCTTCATCAATAATCATCTGCTCAAGACTGAACGCATGACATAAAACGCGTAATAATAACAGCATATTCCATTAAAACAATACAGAATCAAAATTGGCTGACTGTAAATGTCAGTGTTAAATCTTATATCTACTGCAAGCTTTGTTTTGTGACTTCATTCGTTCTGATTCACAACCAGGGGGTCTGGATGCAGGATGACGCCATTATTTGTATTAAAGTTTTATTATATTTCTGTTAAAATTATCACACACACACACACACTATTAACATAACACATTAATATAATATTTTTATATATAAATATAAAAATTAGTTCAATCGTGTGTGTATATATATATATATATATACATATAGTACAATCAACTTGGATGTTTAAATCATTTCAATTTAAATTACCTTAAACTGGCTTAAAAAATTAGTTAAATCTTGTATAACTTATAATTAAATTGCTTAACTTATTTTGATGAGTTAAAACAATGTAAAAACACATGTTGTCACAGCTTATTGATCATGTAATTATTTACAAGTGTACATTTTAAAAATAAATATATATTAATACAATCTGACTTTATTAAAATCATAAAAAACGATTCCGTTGAAAGGTTCGTTGAAAGGTCACGCCGGCGCCGGCAGAAGTACCGCCCCACCGTTTACAATGCGACCGTACGTAGGAGGATAGTTCAAATAGTATCGTTTGCTATTATATATATAGTAATAGTATTCAGTGAATATGAACATGAATAGTATATGAATAACATTCTGATGAATATGAATAGTAGTTCAAATAATATTGCCGGCGCCGGCGTGACCTTTCAACGTGATGACGTAGTTCCCTGTCCGTTTGTTGATCAGCTCAATCCGAACTATTGAAGGTAAAAAGTCTATAAATAAAAATAAAAAATTGAAAATGACCTATCGTTTCGCTAGATAACAACCTCTTCTTCAGCTGTGATCGCGTACAGCCCGTTTAAACTCTTCAAAGACTTTTGAAACTGCATTGATTTGGACTTAAAAACGATGGTAACCAATGAAGGCCATTGTTAGAGGAAAAATCCAGAAATGTTTTCCTCAAAAAACATAATTTCTCTCCCACTGAGGAAAGAAAGACATGGATATCTTGGATGGCATTGGGGTGAGTAAATTATCAGGAAATTTTCATTTTGAGGTGAACTAATCCTTTAATAATATATTACATTTTAATATACATTTAGTAATTTATTACAGTTCATATATTATCTACTAAAGATAGTTCTGTTAATATTTTATATCGGGCCTATGAATATTGTGTTGCGCAGCGGGGGGGTTTGGGAATCAGTGGTTTAGTACATGTTTCCGCTTCTGGTCATGAAGTTGTTCAAGCTCGCAGCTGTGCTGACACTTCAGTTCACTGCCTCAAAATCACACAAATGAAGAGGATTTGAGCCAGATGCAATACTGGCAGCTGTAGAAGTGTCTCTTTCTATGAACATAATAGAAATGTATAAAAGCATCTGAATGGCCCTGAAAAGATACTCACGTTTTGTGCACTGCTTGGTCTTGGGGTTGACTAGCCATGAATAACAGCACCTGGTGCCACAGACGTTGGGCCTGGAGGAAAGCGGACAGAGATCAAGAGTGTCAGAGACGGAGAGATCAAGGGTGAAGCTCTACGAGTGACGAGAACAAAAATAAAAAAGTAAAGATCATCACATGCCACAATGCACAAGCATAGAGTCTGCTTGTCTTTAAAACAGAAGTGAAAATTGTTTTCACTTGCATTTCACCTTTCCAGGCTCCATGCCAAATCAATCTGTCCGGCATAATCACATTTTAACCACTTCTGAAAGCGCGATTTTAAAAGACTTACAATCCGTGGCCCTGGGCCCCTTAAGATGCATTGGACTGAGTGAATAGCCTTGGGTTTAAGCTGACCCTTCACCCCGTGTTGTATTCAGCTTGGACAAATAGCGGCGATGAATAAAAATGAAGGGGGGAGCGAGTTTGTTATAGACGCCCCCCTCGTCGGGCCTCCGTCCTCCCGGTGCCCATACGCATGAGAAATATTGTTTTTCCCACAGTGGCGTTGGCTGTCCCGACTGGTGGGTAAACTTTGCTGGATTAGGAGTCTTCTTCAGGCTCCTGGGCCGCATCTGTTTATATAGCTGCGTTTGCGAGAAAAGGCAATTAGCACGCTAACACAAGCCCGTCCTGAACGCTTGCTTTAAAAGCGCAGAAACGCGACCCTTCTGTAGCGTCGGCTGGGATTTGCTAATTAGTTACAGTATGTGCCTTTATTGTGTGGCTTCTGTTGGAACTCGGGATGATGTGCAGCGTAAGCCGATCGAGACAGAGCTGGCATGGGCCATCCCGGATACGTGGAGGTCAGGATGACCTTTAACCTTCAGAGAGGGATCAAAGCTAACTCGGTGCACATAGACTTTGAGATTTAACTAAAAGCACTAAATAAAGCCATTTTGATCAATATGTGGGCATTTTTTTTCTTTTTTTCTTTACTGCTTGTGAATGAGATACCAAAATTTATTTGTGAAACAATACAAAATGGCACATTTTAAAATTTCTCTTTCTCTTGACAACAGGAAAAAATGCATCTGTAAAGGGAGAGTTCACGCAAAATTGAAAATTAGCCCCATGTCAATTAAAAACTCATATGGCGTTTTGAAGAATTCTTCTGATTGTTTGTTTGTTTGCTTCTGCGTGCATTTACAATGAAGGAATCTGAAGCATCAAAAAGAATGCAAAAGTACCAAAAAATAATAGGCATCAGTCAATATGACTTTAGCGCTGTATTCCAAGTTTTGTGTGTTGAACAGACCAAATTTTAAGTTGTTTTTCAATTAAAAACTTGAATCCACCCGTCTTTAGCGTGTTCATGTACTGAGCAATAGCATCCAAATAATTTTTGAGTCAAATCTTTTCAATGAATCAATCGATTCAGTTCAGAATGATTTTTTCATTAATCGACTGATTCGACTCACTGACTCAATGATTCTCAATGACTCACGAGTACGAGTTGAATGAATCAATGAAGCTCTTATTTCGCTTGCGTTGAGTTTTTGAAGGCTAGTGCTCATTCTGGCGTATGAAAGAGTAAATAGTACAATCTTCTTTGTAAAAGAGAAAGCTATACTGGTTTGGAGCAACATGACGTGCGTAAATGATGACATTGTTTTGATTTTTGGCTGAACTATCCCTTTAAACCGAAGAGACGTCTCATAACACTGAGACCTTTTACCGTCCGTCTGTCTGTCTGATCTCTAAATAAAGGCCTCGACCCTTCATTTGGGCCCCTATTAGACCCAAATAGGGAAGTTTCTGCACTGACAGAATGGAAAGTTGCCATCGACTTCTGTACCCAGTTTGGGTTTTAATGTGGAGTCGACACCTAAACGATACATTCCCAATGAGACGTGAGAGATGTTTACAGAGCTGAGAATATCCCATTACAGCAAGACCTGATAGTGATCAAAGATGTCTGTGTTTATTCTGTTCACATGGCTACGGCGGACAACTTTTTAATACATTTAAAAAAGAAACAAAACAATTTGGACATGTTAAAGGAATTGTTCACCAAAAAAAAGAGTCATTATTTACTTCCTTATGTTGTTCCAGACCTGCACACAATGAAAGTGGATCGATCGGAACTAGAAACAGCCGTGATCAACATTCACTTTCATTGTATGGAAAAGAGCAGCTTGGACATTCTGCTAAATATCTCCTTTTGTGTTCCACAGTAGAACAAAAGTCGGAAACACGTCACTTAAAGCCTTTATATATAATGCATTATAAAAGTATATTAATAATGCACCTTATACGGAACATTGTATGATCTCATGATTAATTGTAACCACATTATAATACTTATTGAACACAACATTAGTAAGTATAATGCAAACGCATGACAAACAACCAATTTCAGATCTGCAAATATCATAATGCATTTTAATTTTGGTTACAATTATGTACAAAAAGATATAATGCATTAAGCCTCATAGGTTTATAATGCCATGAGGGCGAGTAAATGATGACAGAACTGTCATTTTTGTGAAAACGTAAAATCAATTAATATTGAAGGAGGATTAGGCTGGCTTTTGGATATCATGTAAAGAATAAAACATCTGTTCTTTACCAGCTGCATTTGCACCCACATGTGTCTCATTCCCTCGGCCTACAGGCCGTCCATCAGCTCTGTGTTTTCTCTGTGTGAGCAGAACGCAAAGAAACAAGGCAGTGAGCAAAACTTTACATCTTCCAAACGAGCAAACCTCTGCACCTCCAACACTACTGGGAGCACAGGCCGTAAAATAAAGATTACAAATGAACCTTTTATATTTCAAAAATGTTATTTACTTTTGTGCAATACAAAAAAAAACAAAAAAGAAAGGTTTATGGTTTTCTTCTTGGCCCCGGCTCTTTTTTCCAGCACCTCGTAACAGAGAGCCATGGAGAAGCTTCAATAAAAGCTCAACAGCGGTCCTCAAGGTCAAACATGTGGGTTAACTGCAGGATCGTCACAAAGCTCCCACTTTGCTTGGCACCTCCATCAAAAAAGGAGGAAATAATCATGTTTTTGTCTGCCTCTGAGATCTCGAGGTGTGAAAGGCTCTGTTGATGCGCTCTGAAACGAAGCCATTTGCTGCGCTTGGCCTTCGTGAGCTCTGAACTGTTGAACCTGCATTCGGCCTGTTAGCATTACTCCACAACATCAGCCTCCTTCTCCAGCAAGCGATTTTACATTAAAAAGACGTCTAATAGCCGTCCGAACACAGCCCTGACGTCTCTAGGCTAAAACAAGGCAAAGTTTGGGCTGTCAGTGAAAATTTAACCATCGCCCAATAATAATAACACATAGAACATGTCAAAGAAATGAAACCAAACACCTTGTAATCACTGTTGACTTTGCTTACATGATGGGATATCATACATCTCGCAAGTTATTTTTGCAAGAACAACATGTAACCAAATTCAAGGTTATTATGGCTAGAAGTGTGTTACTTTCATTTGAAAGTCACGTGTCTAGTATCTGTAAAACCGCATTTTTCCATCTTAAAAATATATCTAAATTACGTCATATGCTCTCATTGACAAATGCGGAACAATTAGTCCATGCGTTCATGACCTCAAGGCTAGATTATTGTAATGCTCTACTGGGTGGTTGCCCTGCACGCTTAATAAACAAACTACAGCTAGTTCAGAACGCAGCAGCTCGAGTTCTTACCAGAACCAGGAAGTATGACCATATTAGCCCGGTTCTGTCAAAACTGCACTGGCTCCCTATTAAACATCGCATCAATTTTAAAATATTGCTGATTACTTACAAAGCACTAAATGGTTTAGCTCCGCAGTACTTGAGCGAGCTCTTAACGCATTATACTCCTTCACGTCTATTGCGATCTCAAAATTCCGGCCAGTTGATAATACCTAGAATATCTAAATCGACTGCTGGCGGTAGATCCTTTTCCTATTTAGCACCAAAACTTTGGAACAGCCTTCCTACCATTGTCCGGGAAGCAGACACACTCTGTCAGTTCAAATCTAGATTAAAGACACATCTCTTTGACATAGCGTTCACATAATACATTATAGACTTCTATAATTCAATATTAGGCTGCATAGATTAGGTCAGCTGGAACCGGGAACACTTCCCATAAATCCTGATGTACTTGTTACATCATGAGAAGAATGGCATCTAC
The DNA here is from genome assembly GCF_951802725.1 of Rutilus rutilus. NCBI lineage: Eukaryota > Metazoa > Chordata > Actinopteri > Cypriniformes > Leuciscidae > Rutilus > Rutilus rutilus. Next base: position 3,172,884 of record NC_140213.1, on the reverse strand, counting down.
GCTAATTTTAGTGTCTTTGTTTATCCCAAGGTTTTCCCGCAGCCTGCCGGATCCAGGCCGTTTCCAGATCTGATAAAGGACCTTCGCCTGGACCCGATGTCAACGCAGTGCTGAAGTGCCAACTAGTCTCTCCCTATGGAGGATCCCTTTCCCACTCTACAGATAACGCGTCGTCGGGAAAACTCAATTTGCGTATCTACCCCGAATTGATAAAATAAAATTAAATTCTGAATCAAAACTATAAGGAAACACCAGTAATTTGTTTAGGCTTGGTTTGCAGGGAATTCCAAACCTGCACACATATATTCAAACGCACATAACTATAGAACCCGTTCTTAATGCGCATCTGAACGCCATCAGCGTTTCTCACAGGTTCGCGTTTAAAGTCTGTGTAGAGAGAATGGTGTCGTCTTGGCGGCCCTAATTTAAAAACAAATGATCGTTGCGACGGAAGCGAATCAATCAAAACTAACTTTAGCTGGAAAATAACTTTATTAAAGAACCGCTATAAAGCCAAAACAATCTTACGTTAAATTATACATTTATCTCTGTAAAGCTGCTTTGAGACAATCTACATTGTTAAAAGCGCTATATAAATGAAAATGACTTGACTTGACTTGACTTACTCATAGCCGGACTATAGGGGCTTTGCACCGGAGGAACCTTTTCATAGTTCCTAGAACTATTGGCGGAAGATCCTAGATTTTGGCGTGTTCGTACCGCAGGAACTAGGAATGATTTTAGGAGGAACTAATTTAGCTCCTACTCCAGAGTCGGTCTAAACCAGCACTATAGACCTTATGCGCCAGAGAAACAAGAAACGAGGGCGCCGCCATCTTTAGAATATTGTCTTTGAACTTCTGTTTTTGCGGTCGCTCTGTATATTTCTATGGCGCTGCTGTCCAGGAGTAATTAGCTTTTGAAGTGGATTTACTTAATGTAAAGTTAACGAAAGTTATCATGAGGATTGTAATGTTTAAAGCAGATGTCTTAACAAATGTCAGTATACCGGGAAGATTTTAAAACGAGCCATTCATTCATAAATACGCAAGATCGGTATGAAAATACAGACCGGAAGTCAAAAGACAACGAGCGCAGCGCTGAAAAGGGGCGGGGCTACATAAGGTCTATAGGAACTACCAGTGACGTTAGTGTTCGCGGATTGGCTGAACGCACACGAAACACCAGCACCCGCCATTTTTATCATACGCATGCGCTAATACCTTTACATGGAAAATGCACAGGCTCTGGCGTTCTCAGCGCCGTCAAAAAGTGTGGCTTACGTCACTTCAGAGTTCCTACTGCCGGCGCGAATGCAACGTGGAAAATGTTCCTAAGGGAGCCATTAGTTTTCAGGGAACCATCCTGGTGGTTATTCCTAGAACTACCCCGTGAGAAAGCCCCTTATATCGGGTCTATAGTTAACCGAGACGGTGAAATGGCGGCGATTGCTTCCTTGCTGGTTCTCCTTCCAGGGCTGTGAAAGAAACGCTACCATGTTCCCCCTGCCGCCAAACCCCATTGCCCCGGGATGGACGTGTTTCCACAGTCAATGTCCTCGGCTGACCTGAAAGCACGATGAAGTCCAGAGGAGGTGGGATTGTTACAGAAGAGCAGTGGTGCATCCTTGGTGAACTCTTACAAAGGTTCAGTGGCGTTTTGGCTCCCTCAAAATGAATATGAATAGAAGGGCAAGTAATTTCCTGCTCTGTTATGGCTTACAAAGACCAGTCACTAAGTCTCCAACTTTTCAGGATAATCAGGAATTCCTCTCATTGCTTGAAGGATCAACACTTCCGGAGTGAGTCTCGAGAAACATCTGACTGACTGTTACAACTGTGAACAAAAGACAGGCCAGTGTTTTCATGTCATTCTGGCTCTATAAAGAACTTTGATTGAAGTAAAGTGCTCTGCTATGTCTCACTGGGCCTGTAAACTGGGCATAGAGAAAACCACAACGGTCTCGATGCCAGGTCAAGATGAGGGTGAGGTGAGGGAAACAACATGTTACTCCTTTACAAGCAATAGTACAAAGGAAAATACAATCTAAAAGACTGACTGAATAAAAAGTGCATTATTATTTCATTATTTGCAGTTATGGTCCATCTTTACAAGGTCCAAAGACATGGAATTCCAATCATTATTTGCAACCGATCCTAAAGAATCCTAATGGGATCAAATAAGAATCCTTTTGGACTCAGATTCTAGCAGAAATAGGAATTTTTGAACGATAATTGAACCTGTACTCTCTTAAAAATAACGGGTGTCCACAGCCATAAATGCCATAAAATAACATTTTTTGGTTCCAAAAGAATCTTTCAGTGAACAGTTATAAAAAAAAAAAAAAAATCTTAATGTGAACATTTTAATAACCTTTTTTTTAAAGAAAAGTATTTTTTGTGAAATGAAAACGTTCTATTGATGTCAAATGGACTTAAAGGGTTAGTCCACACAAAAGTTAAAATTATCCCATAATTTACTCGCCCTCAAGCCATCCTCCTAGGTGTATATGGCTTTCTTTTTTCAGCCAAACATAATCAGAGTTACACTAAAAAGTATCCTGGCTCTTATAATGGGAGTGAATGGTACCTTAGATTTTGAACCCCAAAAAAGTGCATCCATCCATCATAAAAGTATTCCATACAACTCCAGTGATTAATACAAGCCTTCTGAAGCGAAGCGGTGCATTTTTATAAGAAAAATATCCATATTTATAACTTATATATACTATAATCACTGGTTTCCAGTAACGACCGTACGCCAGTCTAGTTCCGGCCTCTAGTGACCTCTGACCCGACGCATGACATATTGACAAACGCGGAAGCACAAAAGAAAACACTGGTCATGAATTAGAAGTCTAAAACGAGATTTTTTAAAGAGAAATGTGGTATTGAAGGGTGTGAATTTACATTTAAAAGCAATACTATATATATATATATATATATATATATGCTAATTATAGGCTAATAGAGGTCTATTTAGTTTCCACACTGTTGTTTAAGGTCACATATTTACATGCATTCAATCATTTGACCACAATATCACCACAAACATGTCATGTACAGACTTTCGAGCTGACTTCAATTAAGACACTCACCCTTTTACATCTATCTGTATTCTCGTTGAGTTGCTCTGATGCCGGTGTCTCTGCGGTTTGCTCCTGCTTTGTGGAGGATGGATGAGATCATGAGACATCTGAGGAGACCTGATGATCTGATGACTGACCGAGGAGGAGTTTGCGATCGCCAGGGAAAGAAATGACATGCAAAATGACAGTCTCCATAGTTCTGACATCGTTATTCCGACCTAGTGAGTTGCTACTGATTCGTTTGGCTCTGAAAGTAAGTAAATGACTCCAGCACAGTGCTCCGTCAACGCTGATGGCCCTCATTCATTGTGAAGCTGAAGTGATTCTCTCCATCCAGACGCGCTGCTGACCGCACACTGACTCACATCAATGAAAGAGATGCGTGAACAAACTTTGGGCCAATCAGAGTGAAGTCTGTCTTGCAGCCAGGAGACACAGCCAATCAGAGCTTAGACTGAAGCAGCAGTGCGGGATTGTGGCAGATAGAGAAACACTTACAAACCATGCGTAAAAAAAAAAAAAAAGTAAGAGTAAAAAAGAAACCATGCGTTACATTTCCTGACTGGCATTTTTAGGGTGAGATTGAAGATACTAGAACACGCTTTAATTATTTATTTACATTTATATTAAAAAACAATATTTACAAAAATTACAACAAAACTGGTACAAATGCTGCTCAAAAGCTTATGTAAAATGTATGCCTTTATATGTCCACAATAAAGATACTTTTAGGCTACATCACGGAATTCAAGTTTGTGCTTTTTTCCCTCCAAAATGATGTCACTTCCTAGACAATGATGTCATTAAGGTCTTTATTATTTAGATTAACAGGAACATTTAAATTAGAGAAAATAAATAAAAAAGGAAACAACTGTAATATTTCCTGATTTAATTTTAGAAGCTAGTGCCTTTAGAATATATATATATTCTAAAGGCACTAGCTTCTAAAATTAAATCAGGAAATATTACAGTTATATATATGTATATATATGGTAAGATTCACTTTGTTAAATTAAAATACACTCCTATGTTTGCATAAAAGGAACCTATTGCTGATATGATTTCTATCCAAGAAAAAACTAAAACTCTATGCTCAGCCTAAACTTCATTTACTTTGTCAGTCACAGCTATGCATCCAAACACTTTAATGAAAAAGGCAAATACAACACAAAGCTCTGCCATGGGAAATACGATCATCACTGAAGCAAACACACTGTCCAGGGCAGTCAGGACGTCCAGATGTCTGAAGGTTAGTGGTTGTGTGTAATGCTCTTCTCTTCACACATGGGTGTAAATACACCAACACCACCACTAGAAGACTGAGGATGAGCAGAGACCCCAATAATGCAGAATATACGCTGTGACCTCATGAACGTCTGTTCCCGTGACAGAGCAAATATTCCCGTCTTCATATGGATTTACCATGCATCAGGTTCCCAACAGGGTATACAACTTTTTTCTTTTTTTTCTTCAGTGATGCCACAGAAGAAGCTTTTTGAGTCCCCAAAGAACCTTTCAGTCAACAGTTCTTAATAGAACATTTTTGTGTGAAGAACATTTGATTAGTCGAAAGAACCTTTAGTGGTTCCATGGATTTTAAAAGCTCTTCATGGAACTTTCGAAGGGAAAATAATAACCTTTATTATTAAAAGATTACTCTGACTCAGTTTCTGTATCAAGCATTATAGCATGAAATGATCTGTCTGTTTAATATTCCATTCAGTTTTTGAACTGACTGCTCTGAAAACTCCAATAATGTATTCTTATTATTTTTTTCTCATTGTGTCATTTAAAATAATAGTTTTATATTATCTTGAATTAGTGGAGTGAAGGATTTTTATATATCCAAAGTGTCAATTTATATATTACATAATATATTTGTTAAAATTCATAAATTCATTCTTTAATTTAGTTTTTCATTAATAATATTTAAGCATGCAAACACTTCGATTTTTGTGTTTAGTACATACATGTTTGGGATAAATATTCCAGCTCTTCATTTACAATAGAGCCCGATTATATTTGTGCTGTTGTGCTTCATATTCACTAGATGGCACTAACAATCAAAGTTAATGTTTCACTGGACAGACCAGGAAAGAAAGAAAGAAAGAAAGAAAGAAAGAAAGAAAGAAAGAAAGAAAGAAAGAAAGAAAGAAAGAAACAAACAAACAAACAAACAAACAAACAAACAAACAAACAAACAAACTGAATAATAAAATGGAATAGAACTTATCCTTTATTGTTGTCACAAGACATAATATTACATTAATCAAACTATCTATAGATTTAAGTCATATATGGCAGTCTCAATTCTATTTACATTTTGACGAACTGATGGCGAATTCAAATGGATTCAGTCCCATAGGTTAAAGAATATGCTAATGAATCATAAAATAGTTATAAATGTTTCCTGATGAGATGAGTTATTCTCCGTATTGGATATAACCTTTTGTATATTCTCCTTTTTGTATTGGACACACACACACACACAAACACACACACACACACACACACACACACACACACACGTTATTTGACCTAAATCACGTCCTCCTGACCCATAGTTCTCCTGTTTCACTCTTTCGTGTTTTCCGCTCTTCAGTGACTCTCGATTGCATCTCATTCATGTTTCTTCTTCAGTGGCTGTACGACTGCATGTCTCTTCTTTATAAAGTCCTCTCAGAGAGGATCCGATCACACTCAGTGTCCCTCTTCAGATAATGGAGGCTGTCACACTCATCCTCTGGTCTCGGACTGGTTTTGGACTGGAGAGATCCGTCTGAGAGAGCAGAACGGCCCATACGCTTTCCTCACTCAATGCAGACATGAAGACTGATGGAGGAAAAAGTCATTTATCTTCATTACAGCAAGAAGAATTATGATGGACGAGTTTGATGGAGCGACAGTATTCTTGTCCTTTGGAAAAGCATTGGATTGTCCTCAAGAGCTCATAATGACAGTGAAGTTATAAGTACTACTTAGTATATGTGTATGCAAGCGTTTCATATATGTGTGCGTGAATGAAGTTTGATTTAAGCCCTAGACGGCGCCTCATATAAGACTTTCTTTGTGAAAAAGAAGTGTACTTTTTATATACTTTAAAGTGTGAACTGAACGTAATGTTTTTTTTAATTGCATGTTATTTAGAATTAAATGAAAAAATGTATTATAGTTTACATTCATATTAAAGGCCATAAGTGTTTTTTGACTTAAGTGTAGCCTACTTAAGTGTCCATTTTCCAACTTACAGTATATTTACTTTAGACGAATATACTTAGGTGTTACTTATTGTTACAAAATAAATAATAAAATATGTTTTTTGACCCACGTAAGGACTTTATAAAAGTCTACTTACGTGTAATTAATAAATAATAAAATATATTTTTATTTTTACACTCAATTTTAAATGTTTTTGACCCACTTAAGTACTTCCGTACATCTTTATTTAATTTCATAATTACTTCTGTTGTCTATCTATAAGTATTTATGGTAAACTAAATATTATTTCTATTAAAACTTCTAATGTTATTACATATTTGTAATGATAAAGTTGCAATTCAGTACATTTACAATATATTAACTTTAATTGTAATACAAATCATATAATCAAAACACACTGCAGTTAAAATTATAATCAAGTGCTTCACATGTGCTTTAGTATGTTGGCCCACACATCAGAATAACTGTACTACTTTAAAGCACGATAAAAGAAGATTATAACATGATTTAAAATGTACTTTGTAACTTTTGATTTTACATTATTACATAACGTGCTTAAGTGTGCTATAATACTCGTGAGAGTTTATCTCTTTAAGTGCACTTTTTATTTCATTAATATAAGCAAGTAACGATTTTTTTTAATAAACCGTTCAGATTTGAAGTTCACTGCAAGTGCACGTACAGCACAATTAAGCGCACTTGATTTCCACAAGGGCCGGGTGTTTTCTGGCCCCGAGACCCCTCGCAACACCATCTGCTCTCTCAGACCTTCGGGACTTCTGAAGGAGAGTTTAATTCATGCTTCCAGTGCAGAAAGCTTGAGCCCTGTAGACCAGGCTGTGCTTCAACACAAGAGACTTTCTTCTGATAAAGCCTGACACAGAAATAATTGCACAAGGCCTCAGAGAGCCGGGGAGAAGAGGAGCGAGGCGCCAAATAGGTCTGAAATGTTATAATGGGCAATTACAGTAGAGTTGCCGCTTTGCACTTACCTGGACACGGTCCTAATGAGCACTTGGGAAGTAATTAGAGGTCAGAGGTCAGTGTTATATAACCCAGGGGTCAGTAGAGGACAGGACGAAGACAGATGGAGGAAGACCATAAGGAAAAATTAAACTCAAATGCTGCAACTACACCTTTTTTAATGTATGTTTTCAAGAACCAATACACACACACACACACACACACACACACACACACACACACACACACACACACACACACACAAAATTGTCTTCAGGCCTAATAACATCTGGCAGAGGGCAAAACTATAGACTTCGGGCAAATTTGGGTACATTTACATTCATGAATGTTGATTAATGTTCACTGTCCCTTTAAAAAACAAAAAAGGAAGATTGATCATCTGAAATTGTTACTGAAAAAATAGTCAGTGCATCACAATAATAAGTTGAAATAAGTGTATTTGCATTCACCAATAATTATGTTAGACAATTATTTTATTATCTGTTTAATTCAACAATTGATCTAATCTGTATCAGTTATAATGAGAACTGACAGAGCTGCTGTCAGATGGCAGAGATACATAATCATTTTGAATTATATAAATACACATTTGTCTATGAGACCATGAGAAACAATTCCAAGTTTATATGATTAGTTATTATATATCATTGTATATCGAGTCATTGCATTATTTGCTCTACCAATTTGTTTCTAACACTGAGTCACTGAAGAACGAAACACAGAGACAGTGTGTTCTGCTGTTGTGTATTCTGTCTGAAATTTCACTCATTATCTGAAATGTTACTTAATATGTTACTCAATATGATAATCAATATTAAATGAAATGTTACTCAATAGTAACTTGTTTATTGAACTTTCGTAAAAAAAAAGCAATATCATTCTGTGTCCTTGTTGTCAGAAACTGTCCAAGCAGTCATTGCTACTTCTGACGTGAGGTTAGTTACATATAGGCTTGGACACACACACACACACACACACACACACACACACACACACACACACAGCGTGGGAAATGCTTTGAGACACTTTTTGCCTGTTTAAATGCTTTTCTTGAACTGATATTGCTGTGTGTGTGTGTGCGTGCGTTCGTGCGTGCGTGTGTGTGTGTGTGTGTGTGTGTGTGAAATTGGATTAAACATAATGCGTGTGCATTATACTGTTGAATTACATAACAGCACAATCTCATTATGGAAATTACAGTTTCAATTTCATGAAGAAAATGTGTGTGTTGCTTGCTCATACAAACACTCAGAGATCCAGGAATCGTATTTTCCTTAATGTGCTTTTCACATTTAGCTTCAGGGAATTTCTTGCTTCTGTAATGAAGGAAAAGGACTTGCAGTTATTTTAGGCAGTGAAAGATGCATGTGCTATAGTGTGTGTGTGTTGTTAGGGTGCCCTTGTGTTGTAAAGGGTTGTCATGTCATTAGTTAAGGATGTGGAAATCATAGGCTGTCTTAGAGAGAATATAAGAGAAAGTGACAAATGTACAAAAACGATATCCTTAGTGTGACATCAGGGTTATTTTATTTAAAGCTGCAGTTCGTAATTTTTTTGGGTAAAAAATTATCCTAAATTAATTTTTGAGCAAGTACATAACCAGCCAGTGTTCAAACCTCTCTGCTTGCCGTAGCTCGATACTCGACGGTAAGCTTGTAATAATGTTTTTAACTCCAGTGGTACTGGTGGATTTCCGCGGGAAATTCGAGCATGTCTTTGCGTCATTCCGTCACATCTGTACACATAAAGAAGAGTCTCGGCTAGTAGGCTATGAGTGTGAGGATGCTGGAGATTTATAGTAGTGCTGGGCGGTATGACCAAAAATCCACATCACGGTATTTTTCTAAATTACACCGGTTTCACGGTATATGATGGTATTTCTTTTTTTCCAAGCAGTGTCAAACACATTTTTCACTGAGTGAGAGAGGAAATGCTGCAGTAGATTGACTTAGAATGCCCTATTTTACTGTCATGAGTGAATGTTGTAGAAAAAAAATCCACACTAGTATTATTACAGGTTTGCAAGGCTGTTTATAAAGAGGTGCCAGCAGGAGGCGTTGTAGGAGCGGCAGAAATAGCGGTTTCCCCGGTAACGGCTGTACACTCATAAACGCTGCTTTATCAGGAAAGATAAAGAAAGATTCAATCGTAATAACAAAGAAACTTTTCTAAAGACCGTCAGTTCACTTCAGAAACATTAATATAAAAACACCCACGCCGCGTTTTGATTTTGAAACGTGCAGTGCTCATGTTTATTCAACGATGTCAATGCCAACCATGTCCATGTTGATATTGTGAACCAATGTATGGGAAACACTGTAATATAATTTGACAGCTATCAATTATAGTTTAACCTATACATCTTCAAAGTCACGCTTACACGTGCATCACTACAGTGCAACAGAGAAAAAGGACCCTCTCAAACAGTGTCGCGCCGCGTTCCGATCATTATTAAAGCGACATACATCGGTATTGCGGTATTTAAAAAAATTCATATCATAACAAAAATAAACACCGGTATTCGGTATGAACCGGTATACCGCCCAGCACTAAATTATTGCCTTTTCTCACAGCACTTGATATAATTAAACGTATTAATTTGATGGCGGATCCAGAAAGGTTCAAACTGGACATTCACCCGCTGTAAAAAGCAAAAGACTTTGGATCGGCTACAAAACAAAAGAGACTGCAACCGGCCCATGCGAAAACAAGGATAATATCGGAAGGGCATTAAATGTAGTCACGCAATGCTGATAACATTAACAATTTGACAACAAAATATAATGTGCATGGTTTGACTTGATATGATAAGCGACCGTTAGATTTAATCAGCGCGATTTACTGCAATGCTTTTTTCCCCTTAGTTGTTCAGAACAAAAGTGGATGTTACTTGTTCAGACGACATCTTCCGGTGAAAACTCAAAAACTTTTTAAAAAAGCAATATTAATAGTTTGCTCCTTGTCAAAGTAAAGATTTTCTGTTGTGCTTGTGTCTCACATCAGTATAAAAGATTCATTCTAGATGAATACATTTTTTTGAAGAGAACAGTTTTTTTTTTACTCTTATGTATTTTGAAAACTTAAAGAGCACCTATACTACTTTTTTCCCCATGTTCATCTTTCTTTAGTGTGTAATGTTGCTGTTTGAGCAAAGTCCCTCCAGCGGGAGTTCTTCTCTATATCAGTGTCAGTGTTTCTCAACTCCAGAAACGCTCCATTGTAGTCTTGAGTTTCTTCCGGGAACGAACACGTCACAATATTCCTCATTTAAATAATTAATATGCAGAATAAAGGGGCGGGGCCTGGTTGAGTTAGTTAGTAGTGTGTTAAACTGGCGGTTATGGTAAGGGGCGGGACATTTCCCAAACACACTCGAAGCGCTCGACCAATCACAACACACTGATCCAGCCGACCAATCAGAGCACAGTGTGCTTTTCAGAAGGAGGGGCTTCATAGAGACAGGAAGTAAACAGAGCGTTACTGACAGACTGGGAAAAGTGGAGCTGCAACAATGGAGAATATGAGGAAAATAATCAACATTCAAGCATGAAAAACTCGTGGAGCCCAAAAACAAAATCAAGACTTTGAAAAAAGGGCATAATAGGTTCTCTTAAAGCGGTTATGTGTTTCTATAGCCGTATCCATACATACAATTCCTTTAAAAAGATCCAAACAGAAAGTATCAATAATTCAGGAGCGAGAGCCCTGTAAACACAACAGGGTCTTCACACCGTCGCTGTGAGGAGCTTCTCTGTGCCCTGCTGTACCTGCGCTGGTACACACGTCTACAGCACTGTGTCTGCTGTGGTTTGGGCTGATACAGCAGCAAGACGCTCCATTAAAAACAGATAAACACGAGTCCCCTCTCGTCCCATGGATCCACTCTTACTACAGAACAAACCCCTTTGGTTTTCTTGGGAGTTCGTGGAAAGGACAGCCAACATTCTGTCTCAAAATGACAGAGGCCATGCTGAAATATTTATACATGCCTTTATACTTTAAAGATTTAGATCTGTAGCTGACAGATGTTCAACAGCTTTAAAAGATACGGGACTATGAGAATATGGGAATATTCATTTCGAACCCTTAAACATCCACAGCCTAAATTCAGTAAAACTCAAAACTGAAAAAAATAATTAAATGAATAAAGCACACACTTTCCACGAATAGATTACAAAAGATAGATTGACAGACAGACTGATTGATTGATTGATAGTTAACTAACTAACTTCTATTTCATTTATTTGTGCTCAAAAACATAAGAAATTTGCATTGAAATGTCAAAATAATATTGAAAAGTAATATCAACTGATGTGAAAAAATGTAAACACTTTTAAATTTCCCATTTTGTAATATTTGCGTTGTTATATTTGTTGTTATGTGGTTATTTCCTTGAGGAGGCACTGCCCGGATGTAAGATGAGTGTGGCTCCAGCCTCCTACATGCTCTATAAGATGACATGCGTAGGCAAACGCCACTGACTGTCCATGAAGAGAGCAGATGGCATGTGTTTCACTGCAGGCGTTCAGCTCCCAGTGGTGCCACTCACTCGCTCTCCACCTCCACTTATTTTACTGTTTCTCTCCATCATCTTCCCATCCAAATGAGCAAATAGGGAGACAGGGAATCTCTTTTTTATACCTTAATTTTGGCGATGCATTAGTATGATTTTTTACTGTGGTATCAGAGAGCAGCAGAATATGCCAGGGGTCTTAATTCAGAGCTTTTGTTACTGCTGAAAACAACTGAAATTTCTAGGAATTCCCTTATAATAAACACTGTTGGTTCAGATGCAGTTTGTACTGTTGAAATAAATCACTAAAGTCATGCAGCATGAAACAGAAGTTCTGGTAATCTTTTCTTTGTATACATGTGTAGTTGTGGCTACATTATAGTTAAAGTCCCCCTGTGGTTAACAAGCTTTTAATGGTGTTTACATGCGTTTTTAATATGCTTTAAGACAAACCATGTGTAAATTCATAAGTCGACAGCATTGCTGAGTATTTCCTCCTTAAAACTGCAGTGAACCAAAGACAGTCTCAAAAACACGCTTTGAAATCGCTGGTGTTTCTGACGTCAAAAAATACCTTGTAACCAATCAGATCAACGTGTGATCGTCAACCAGTGGATCTCTGAGCTGAGTGAGTGAGTGGAGGCGGGGCTCATTTGCATATTCATAGGATTCCGTATACTACTAAATGAGGCAAGGGTGTCGAGTTACAGTCAAGCTATTTTAAGTCATGAAGAAATATTTTTCAAGAAAAAAAAACTTTTAAATATGTCATTTTGGTGATCAAATATGGGTTTTAAGGGATACAATTATTGACTACAGGGGGACTTAAACTAAAACTAAAGGAAAAAAAGTTGTCACTTGCTTAAAATATACAGTAAACTACAGTTGGAATACAGTTAACAAAAATGAAATAAATTATATATATATATATATATATAGTAGCAACATTTCTCATTTTAATGTAGTTTAACTTGTACTAACTAAAACAAAACAAAAATTAACAAAAACTATATATTAAAATCTTTTTAAAAAACACACAACAAAGGAACTATTTTATGAAATTAAATTCAATTGAAATGGGAAAACAGAAAAATAAAAACCGACTCAACATATTGATAAAAACTCATATTAATAGTATCTCAGTGATCCTAAAATAACACTGATACTGTGACTGAAAATAATGACGTGCATGGATAAATCATTTATGATAAATACTGCAATATTAAAAAAAATGGAAGGTGGAAAAATGGAATTGTTCATTTTGATTTCATGGTCATTTTAAAGGGCAGATTCAGTCATCTGTCACCCTCATGTTGTTTGACTTTCTTTCTTCAGTGGAAGACAAAAGTATGTTAAGTGAAATAGAATGTCAGTCACCACTCATTTCTGTTGCATCTTTTATCCATACAATAAAAGTAAAAAGTGAGTGAGTCTGTCATTCTGCCAGGAAGAAAGAAAGTCATGATGACAGATTTGTCATTTCTGGGTGAACTGTCCCTTTAATTATAAAAAACATTGGATGCATCTTCTTTTTAGGTTTATTAAAGTTTAATATTTTCTTTCAAAACATTGCGGAAGAAGCTAAAAGCCCATTTCAACAGTCAAAACCATTTCTTATGATGTTTTAAAAGCATGTTTCCAACCCCATCTTTCTATTATATCATTTACTCCGACTCAAACCACTGTTGTTGTACAAAACTATTACAACACTGTTTTCGTCAGGTTGAAGTTTTTGGTTGCAAAAAGCACATGGACTAGAAAGTGTTCGTTGAGATCAGTCTCATATTCAACATCGAGACCGACTGCCTTCACTTTTCAAGTAAACATTCCCACTCCCCCTGCTGAACACCTGAGAACAAGACATTGTTGTGGCATTCTGCTCTGTTGTGCTTTATATAGAGACAATTCAAGATAAATTAACTCATACGATAACCTTTACCTTATCTCTGCATGTTCAAAAACAGATTTTAGCGCCTCATAATCTGCTCTGCTCTGTGAAAGTCACACACATCTGAAGTAGCGTATATAATACTTAGTGTACGCAAGAAATCAGAGAACATGCAATTATAATCAAGACTATACAAAATGAACATATGAATAATGAACAGATATACAAATACTTAAAGACGTGTAAGCTATCTCTCACACTAACTGAAACTAAAAGGTCTCAGTGTATCTTTGAACTTAATGCTTGGATGTTCGAGATTGATTGAATAGGTCAGGCACTGCTTGATGGTTTTTGGTGAAGAAAAATGATGCCAGTCTTTTCCTGCCTCTGTTCTTCTTCGCTTTATTGCCGTTCCGTCGAATGAGGGCATCCTGCAGCTTGAGATCTTAAAAGGTGGTGTAGATGTAGACGAAGATGACTACCAGCAGGTTGAGCACGGTGCCGATAATCCCCAGGATTGCCAGAATCCTCTCCTCTCTATCGTTCTCTGGCTCCTCCGCGATGGCTCGACACCTGTGATGATGGCCATGGTGGAGCATGTTTGATATCACTGATCCCCACCTCCAGGGGGCGCTACGCCTGCTGCAGAGACACAGAGAGACGTGATTAAAGACGAGATGTGGAAGACATATTACAAATACAATGGCTGAATCCGAAATCGCCCACTAAACCCTCAATCACTATTCCCTACAGTTCACTTGAAGGAGTGAATGAAAACAAGTGAGCGAATCGGCTGTTCACTCGTTATTGCAGTGCAATATGGGATTGAATGAGTGCACTCAATAATGTCCACAATGGTTTTGGACTTCACTACAAATGGCTGTCCCCTCAGATAATACCCCATTTGAGGGCATAGGGGGCGATTTTGGATTCAGCTATGAAGATTTTTACATTTTCCCACATTTTTACAGTCCCCCTGTGGTAAAAATCAAGCTTTTAATGTTGTTTATATGTTTATGTGGTGTTTTTAATATGCTTTAACACAAACCATGTGTAAATTCATAAGTCGACACCATTGCTGAGTATTTTCTCTTTAAAACTGCTGTAACGACTGAGACAAATCAGACACAAGTATTCGTTATAGTTTAACAAATAATATTTAAAACTCACTCTGGGATCTGTGGTCCCATCCCCCCAACAAGGGCAAGAAGGTCTTAGTTACCATGACCACGATCAGATAAGTTGGTTTTATGGCTGTTAAAAATGTGGTCACATGGTCAAGACAGAGACAATGGGTTTAAAACAGACTTTGCTGCATTAATCTGATCTATAAATGAACATGCATCCCAGAAAATTGTGTGAATGATTTACTGTCTTGTGTAGTGTTTTTAATTCTACAGTTTTTTTGATACTGTGTATTTTATGATAGAACCAACGGTCAATGTAACCTCACCTATACCATGTTTGGTCTCTATAAACCAATCCAGCTGCACATGCAAATGAGCACGCTTAGAACAAAGATTCATAAATCAACCACAGAGGAATTTTCCCACATGGAAATTCCACCCTTCTCATTGGTCAAGCAAACCCGGAGAGGTGGGGCCTTTCTCAGGCTTTATTAGAGACAAATTCACAGTGACTCTCTCTCTCTTCTTCTGGCTCTCTACTGCTGCTTCTTCGGGTTGATGTCTGTGGGGACCCCCGGCCCAAAGGCCCCGGCAGGCTGTGACCACCGCCTGCTATCCTTTCACTCTCCCAAAGGAGTCAGACTGTATTTTCTTCAATCCAACTCAGAAGAAAACTGCAACCTTGCCATCACTGAATGGGCAACGATCAACTCTTGGCCTTCTCGGTACGTTCAGGGTGCCGTGCTGTCCAGCGTGGCCTCAGCAGGCCCCAGGGCCTCGACTCACAACAGCCATGTGCTCATCCAGGAGAGAGAGGACTCTCTCAACCACAACAGAATCAAGGACAACCTCAGGAGTTTGGCACAATGTCTTATTTCAATGCAGAAGAAGTCCATCGCAACTCCCACCATTTGCTCTGCGTGTCCTCTCCGGCCCAGGGCCAGCAGGCCACAATCTGCACTCCAACCAGAACAGAGTCGAACTAACCATGCAAGTTCATCATATCTTCTTCATCCAACGGAGAAGAAAACGATTGCAACTTCAATGTTTGACACTTAAAGGAAACATCATCAACATCCTTAGAGACAACGTTATCGGGAAACCCAGCCCAGATCAACGTGTGATCGTCAACGAGTGGATCTCTGAGCTGAGTGAGTGAGTGGAGACAGGGCTCATTTGCATATTCATAGAATCGCGCATACTAAATGAAGCAAGGGTGTAGAGTTACATTCAAGCTATTTTAAGGCATGAAGAAATTTTTTTCTAGGAAAAAAACACTTAAATATGTCATTTTAATGATCAAAGATGAGTTTTAAGGGATACAATTATTGAGGGGGACTTTAAGAAAAACTGAGGCCAGTTTGCTATAGTCTTGTAACTCACATTGCAAATTAGTAATTCACAGGTTGTTGCTGCACATTTGAAAATAATGAGTTGTCAACATGTTGCTGTGTAGTTGCAAGCGAGTTCTGGGTGGTTGGTAGAGCATTAAAGGAATTTCCCTTGTGGTCATTTTGAGTGGCTCAATATCACGATATGCGATATTATCTGCATTTCAAGTGTTACGATGTGCTCAGAGGGCACGAAGACGAAGAAGATTCAAAAACAAAAACAGGCTTTATTAATAATCCAAACACACAGGAGAATAACGCAAACCACACAATGCATAAACGAGAACTGACCAAGAACAACTGAAACACAGGGCTTTATAAACAAGGGTAGAACAAAGACAAGTAAACTATACATGTGTGAAACTAATACATAATTATAGAAACAAACGAGGACATAATCAGTAACCAATGAAACCAAAACTAAAGCGAGGAAACGAGAACTAAAGGAAACAGAACAGAATGTCAAAATAAGGGTCCAAATAACAGAATATAAACCTGATGATCAGGCTGGACGAGATGCTTTCTAAGACTGCTGATATTTCACCAGAATCTGCATCCGAAATCGCATACTTCCCTACTATATAGTAGGCGAAAAACAGTGTGTGACAAAAGAAGTATGTCCGAATTCACAGTACTAAAAGCGTAGGCCAAAAGTACCCGGATGAATGACTACTTCCGCTGAGATTCTGAAGTGATTCTGACTAGTGGATCGTTTCGCAGCCTAGCTTATCCCAAGATTCATTGTGCGCCAGTGATGACTGGATTACACTTTAAAATGTAAGTGTTGGGTTTCAACTTACTCGAATATCTAACGCAGGGCCCTAGACTAACATGTGAGAGCGGTGGCACCGGTGCCACCAAGATCTACAGATGGTGGCAAAAAACAATACTACATGTTTTGTCTCTTAGAAATGCACATTAGCTTGAGTTGACAGTAGCAGTAGCTTGAGCTGGGATGCGGATGTACATTTATTTACATTAACAAAAACAGTAACACCATTTGCTCTTTTGTAGTATCATATATTTGTAGTAGAGCATAATAAACACTAAGTAAAACCATGCATGACACCTCATTACCACAGTATGGATTCTATGGTATTTGTTATGATAAACAGTACCCTAAACACTTTTAGTAAATACAAATGCACACAAATACTGTAATTGTATTCCATTACTACTTTAATGCATTTAATACATGACTACGTAATAATATAATCTCACATTTCCGCCCCAATACTGTGCTCACAGTTAGTGTTACTACAGTAAATCCATGGTAATTTCTGGTGATTTGTGGATTTAAAAAACCTTCTTACTGGATTGTTGTGGCACAATTTTTCTCCTGTTTTCTGCGTCAGTATTGTTGAGAATGTCATCGCTGTTTCATTTGGCTTTAAACCAGTTTAAATCACGAGACATTTGTGGTGTATCTCAGAGAACTCGAATACTTCTCGCTGGATCTCTCGCAACACCTTTTTAATGGCGGTCGCGTGAACGAGTAAATGCATTCACTTTAACACTGTCAAAATTACCTGAAATTGTAACGTTAAAGAGCTATTTAGTTTTGTTGGTGTAACCTAACATATTTAGGTTGATTCAGTAATGTTTAACAAATATACACACAGAAATATTCATGCAAACATGAGTCCTCACGTTTGGTGCATGAGTTGAGAAATAGCAAATCTTTAAATCATATGAAGCATTTCACATTTAGCCATACACAACGTTCTGAAAATAGAAATCTCTGGTTTGTAGTTTCTGTCTTGTTTCAGGAATTTACTTCTCCCCTCTAATCTGATGTGATCCACGTGTCAAAGTGAATGTTTTATCATGTATGTTCAGTCTAATCATGAGCGGCCAGTTTTGCCACCTTGTCATTGAACGGCTAATCAGTTGGACAGGAACTGAGCAGATGCACACGCTTTGAGGGCTTCCAGAAAACGTGCCCGGTAAAGACGGATCTCCTCAGGTGTTTGTTAACTGTTTTCTACTTTTTCTTTTCCTCACAGAAGATGGCTGGAGGTCAACAGCACTGAGCCAAGCAGCTGTTGCAGTAGCATAAGGACCCATGAGAGCCTGTGAGACAAGGCTGTCACCCTCTCCACTCTGCTGTGGCTTAGCCATTCAGCGGTGAAACACGATTATTTCCAACCCAATTAGGGGGAAATACAAGCGGCACCTCCTTGCTCTAGGCCCAGTCAGAGAGGCACTTGCACATGGTCTGAACGCCTTGCCAGACTCAGAGGGATATTCAACAGCCCTGCGCAACAGTCAAATGGCTTCTAGAAATGAGGGGGAGTGAAAGAAACAACGAAAGAGAAACACAGTGAAGATGGGGAAAGAAACAGATCAGACTGCAAACAACAAATCGTCTGATTTGTATAATCGGTCAGGTGTAAATAGTTCACATAACCACTTAGAAATAGAAAAGAAATAGCACACTTGCTGCACGATTTGAAGTTCATATTCATAACAAGTTTAATACTTAAGCCCTATTTGGACGGGACTAGTTTAACATGGAGAGGTGGGTAATAATTGACTAAAAGTAATAATTACCAGAGCTTCTCTGTGATTTTAGTCCCGTCCGAATGTGCATCTCAGTGATCATTACGGACAATGTCAGTAAAGATTACGCGACTTTTACCTTCTAGAAAAAGGTCTGGAAAAATGACCTCAGGCAATACTAATCCCATGCGAACAGACCCGCTGTAAATATGTACGTAAATATTTTGTCATTTCATGTTTAAAAGCGATTTTTCCAAGTATGGAGACGCTTGAAAAAGCATTGAGTTGCGTTCGAGACTCTGGGACGAGTCTCTGGCAGAACTCGAGTGTTTTCCACACACCATTCAGATCAGAAAGAAGATCGACAGCACTTGTTAGAGGCACGAAACATCTTTTAGCGTTAGGTAAGTGCCTATTACCAACACAATCCAATCTCAAGTTAATTAATACATCGTTCAACCGGACATAACTGTTTTCTATACATATAGTTCATATGTGTTTGCGCACGTGATATCAGGAAGCAGCGTAATACACACATGATATCAGGAGTGACGGCGATGCGCAAATGGAGTTACTCTCCCACTTCTGCTAGTTTTACTGAGATATCTTATCCCGTGCAAATCGGCCATTAATATTACAGACGTCCTGTGGTAAAATTGCATTACTCCATCTACCCTTGTAAAGTTAATCCCGTCCGAATGTGGCTTTATGGTTTGAATCCCTCAGCAATAATAGTAGTAGTTTGCTTTAGCAAAAACGACCTAAAATGTGACCAACCGCAACAGAGATATTCTTTTATAGTCCTCGTAGCTCTACATGTACGGTACAATACCCGGTTGAGGGACATGTTCACAGTCCAACAGCACGTATGGCTCTTGAAACTGGAGGAACTCCAGTGCTGCGTTGAGTCAGAATTTAAAAAAAGCAGAGAATAAAAAAGAAAGCATGAGAAAAGGTGGGGGTGGACGATTAGGCGAATGAAAGCTGGGTCGGGTTGACTCACACTGTGCAAGCCCAACAGCCTAAAACCACTGTCAGAAAAATCAGCATCTTCGGATGAGCTCAATGAGTCAACCATCTTGTTCTATCCATTGTACTAAACAGCTTCTAAAATTAATATAACACTGGAAAGAGACAAAAGCAGCACTAGTGCTTGAAGCCAGGATGAAGAGTTTCTGTTACAACAGGGAAAAAGCATCAAATCCCCAATTTTCATTTATTTTGAACAGACATAGCGCAAATCTATCTATCTATCTATCTATCTATCTATCTATCTATCTATCTATCTATCTATCTATCTATCTATCTATCTATCTATCTATCTATCTATCTATCTATCTATCTATCTATCTATCTATCTATCCTGTGAGTGTATCTTCAAAACTTTCTTGACAAACTTTCTGTCTTTTTCTAGTTAAACACTTTTTGATTCCAGTCAGTGAAAAGTCAAATTCAGAACATCATCACTAAACTGACTGTGTGTGTTATTGTCTACACTGAATCAAACAGATTTAATCTGTGTATGGATTGATTGTCCTAATAGTAATAGCACTACTCCAACATCTTATTGAACATTGAAAAGGCATCATCAGCCAGAATGGTCTAGCCATAGCTAAAACATATCAGACAAAACTGTGAGAGATTGTGAAAGGAATACAAAACAAAATTGCCGTCCGGAGAGGGTGAGAAACCAGGCCAGAGCTCTGTTTGAATTCAGAATGAATATTGAATACAGAAGTCCAGTGGTACACATTCAGCTCAGTCCACAAAGCATGCAATAGTGATAACCTTTCAGACATGCCCACATTACAAGAGCCCACTCTGCAATATTAATATTATAAGGGATCGCAAAGAGCCTGTGTGTATGTTTAATGTGGTTAAATTTAGACCCAATCTAAGACATGAACATGACACATACCTGTAATGAGAACCCACTTCCCAGCATTAATGTGTACACTGACATATGAATCATGTTTAACAAGATGGAAACGGTATGCTAGTCTTTTCTTTGTTTGAACTTTTGAAAAGTTTTCAGTAAAGGAGCAGATGGGTGTCATGCACAAAACAATTGTCCACACAGAACACGTTTTTCCATTGCTTTTGCAATGTAAACACACACTGGATGTGTTTGACCATTGTGCTCACACCATGGTTTCACTACAAATAAAACCAAACCAAAAAAAACATGGTTAATAAAGCATGTTAACCACAAATTAACCATGTTTTTGCTAAACTAACCATAGTTTAAACATGGTATTTTTTTGTAAAACTGTGGTTATACAAATGGTAATCAATCCACAAAACCAAACAAAACATGGTTACTACACTTTTACTATGGTTCATTTTCGTAAGGGCATCTTTTGCACGACAAGTTGTTCTAAAAACACAGCACTCCAGGTAAAAGAAATGCATCTCTTGTTTTTAACCGCAAAATATTGATATTGACTGAAAATGTTTGATTACGTCACATGCCTAGTCAACAACAAACTTTTGCGTCCACTACAATCTGACCATCTATCAATATTGTTGCTCGAATTTGGCACTTAATAATAAAGTTTAATAAAAATAATGAATGTAATAAATCATTCACATGTATTATTTTTGCAGATGCATTTGTTGTTTCTCATTTGCAGATGAGAGGATGCTGATTGACACCTTGACCTGTGTGTGTGTAATAATCTATGAACTGGCTTTTTTCATTTTTTATATTGTTTTCTGTGGTCAACTGATGACGTTCGCTTGGTTTTTAGATTTTAAAACATCAAAATGAATAAGTAATAGGCTATTTTCTACCCTGGTTTTGAGCCTAGCTCCTGAAACGCTCGGTTTTTATGGGCGTGCCGTATTGAAGACTTGTAAGTAAACGCCCACTGCTATGATTGGATAACAGTTTTGCATATTATAATGAGTTTCATGTAATGCTTGAATCGGTGGGCGGGGCTAAACAGGCAGTGTTGAAGTAGGCGTTGATCTTCTTCTGCGGAGGCGGGGTTTGATACCATCCATCAATCCATCTTCTTCCGCTTATCCGGGGCCGGGTCGCGGGGGCAGCAGTCTAAGCAGGGATGCCCAGACTTCCCTCTCCCCAGACACTTCCTCCAGCTCTCCCAGAGGAATACCGAGGCGTTCCCAGGCCAGCTGGGAGACATAGTCCCTCCAGCGTGTCCTAGGTCTTCCCCGGGGTCTCCTCCCGGTGGGACATGCCCGGAACATCTTCCCGGGAAGGTGTCCAGGAGACATCCGGAAAAGATGCCCAAGCCACCTAAGCTGACAATGTGGAGGAGCAGCGGCTCTACTCTGAGCTCCTCCCGAGTGACCGAGCTCCTCATCTCTAAGGGATCGCCCAGCCACCCTGCGGAGAAAGCTCATTTCGGCCGCCTGTATCCGGGATCTTGTCCTTTCGGTCATGACCCACAGCTCATGACCATAGGTGAGAGTAGGAACGTAGATTGATCGGTAAATCGAGAGCTTCGCCTTGCAGCTCAGTCGACCCTCTGTCGATCTCCCGTTCTATCCTTCCCTCCTTCTACCTCAAGATACTTGAACTCCTCCACTTGAGGCAGGAACTCTCCCACAACCTGAAGTGGGCAAGCCACCCTTTTCCGACTGAGAACCACGGCCTCGGATTTGGAGGCGCTGATTCTCATCCCAGCCGCTTCACACTCGGTTGCAAACCCTTTGACCTCATAGATCCCCACTTTGAAAAACCTGTCGTTCGCTGTGCCTGGTGTGAATAAAAGCTTTTATTGGACTAACAAGGAAGTTTTCAGTTCTGAAACTACAGGATATTCTTATAGTATGATGACCTCTAATATGTCAAAAGCTCAAGGAAAATGTTATTTCTCACTTCATCACCCCTTTAACACTAACCCCCCATATTAGGTAATATAATATTCCCGCCACTATTTCTGCCATAATTTTAAGTCGCCTTAGAAAGTACTGTAACTAAGGTGCAGCATTGGAGAGTTCTGCCCCACATAAGCTGTTACCCCTTAAAGGTGGCTTTTTCCTTAAAGTGTATTACATAATACATGACAAACAACAGGTAAGAACCTTTAAAATAGAAATGCATTCAAAACTCCTGAATCCAGTACCGTCCATCTAACGGTTAATATTTAAACATGTTTCCACTTTTTTATATCTAACTCACTGTCACTCCAAGCTTTCTACCCGTCCAAAAAGACATTTGACAAAACTCAGAAGTGACTCATTCGGAAGAATCGGTAGTGGCTGAGGTTTATTTTTAACCATGTTTGATCTTCAGCACATTTCTGAGCAGATTGTGTTGTGCGCCTGTCACAATACACCAGGCTGTTCTTCAAAGATTGCATTAGAGCCAACAGCAAAGCGGCCAGTCAGTAAACACGGTTATTCTTTTCACATGCAAAGTTACGGAAGCCACAGCAGGCAAAATAAAACATGTTTAATTCTAAAGACCAGAGAGATGGTGGGAAATGGTAATGAAGATCCACTTAAACCTATCAAATCTAGTCTGATTCAGATTTCCTCATCGTTCTTCTGAAGCATGAATCAAGTGTCCTCAGGCGATATAGAACACTTTTCAGGAAGTAAAACTGGACAATTACTTCCTCACACATCCTGAATTATCCACGGCCCCTTAATGACGATAGAAACGTCTATATGTATTGTGAGCGGAGAGCATCACACAACTCCATGTCACTAATAATCAGGACGTCTGAAGCGGTGCCAAGCTTCCAAAGGCACTAATTGGCACATAAATCAATCAAAGTAATTAATAGACTTGAGCTTCACTGGACGTGTGCCCTTATTCTCATTAATTTAGTGCCGTACGTAAGCCCGGGTTAGTGTCGGTGCCCAGACTTCATTTCAGTCCAAAAAGAGCTTAGCATGAAGAGAAGGTCACAGAATGAGAAATTCCCAGTCAAACTCTTCAGATAAAAGACTGCACGCTCAATATTTGCATTACAAATGTTAGTCATTTGGTTTTATGTTTGTTTCCCTACATAAGTCCCAACAACAACACCACGAGTCTGACATGGATACGTCTTAAGCTGAAAGACCTAAAATAGCAAAGCCTCGTCCCTAATGGACCGTCTAGCCCAGTTCTGTCTGCCTTCAATGTGACTGTGCCGGTCTGCTCCCTCCGACCATCATTTAGAGACGAGTCTGGGACATTCCAGGTCTAGATATCCCCAAACACCTCTGTCTCAAAACCAGGTTGGGCTCACCTCAACAAGTTCACTTTCCTCTCATCATGATTCAGTAGCACCTTCGCAGAAAGTCATTGAAACTTTTGAACCACCTGGACTGAAATCCATCAATCATCAGTTTACCCCATTTTACTACATATTTATCCATTCAGAGCTCGTCTATGGAAGCTTATTTCTGCCATGGAATAAAATAAAATAAAAGTTCTCACAATTCAGATATTTTTAAATCTAAAAATCTGCAAGATGCAAGATACAAGATACAAACTCGAGAAACTCAAGAAAAAAGTGAGAATTGCCAGTTAAAAACTTGGAATAGCAAGAAATAAAGTCAGATTTGCAATATATAAATTCACTGTTGCAGAGATACAGTCCAAACTGCGAGATATAACCTTGCAATTCTGATTTTTTTTTTTTAAGTCAAAATTGTGATATGACAATTGTGAGAAAAAAAGTAAGAATTTCCATTTTTATTTATTTTGTTCCTTGGTGGAAAAAAGCTTTCATTCAGATATGCACAAAAAATAATGCAAAAAAAGTAGCATCAAAATTATGAATACATTGTTTTTATGCTGTTCCTCATATCTGCTCTTGTGTGGTCTCTTCGTATCTGCATATTGCATAATTACACATCTTCCACATTTTCTTCTGCATAATGCCCTTTGTATGTTCTCTCTGCAGTAGAGGGCGGTGGGAAAGTAACATGATAAAGTTATATAACAGGAAGGTTTGAAAACCTTCAGCGATTTGGAGGTAGTCAGAAATTACTGTGATTTCATTGGATTTGAGGTTTAAATTCCCAAAAAACAGCGAAAGGACGGACTACTCCTCAGTTGATGTCAATCAACCATTGTGCAACCATTACACTCATTTCATTCAATTGGTAACATAAATGTAGCCTGGTAATACCAAACTCTGCTACTTCGCTTTGCTTCGTAGACAGAGTCTGGCATGGCATAATTGAAAAGCGTTTTCTTTCTCGCGCTTGTCTGAAGTTTAAAATCATTGGTTCCCGTAAGCCAATCACATAACGTTTGGTTATGGCGTGTGTTATGCGCATGCTCAGCCGCATCTAACTTCCACTGTAAACACATGTATGATGCGAAAACAAAACCATCGAGCGAAATACCGGAGTGAACATGGCTGTGAACGACTTTTGCAGATTATGTGAAGTAAATCTACGCATCCACGGTACAATCAGCGTCTACGTCACGGCTCTCAGCCCGCCCTCTGTTCGTTGATTGGCCGGCTGTTTTCAGGCCGGAGGAAAACGGAAAGCTATTACGAGCATAGATATCATATATAAAGGCTAGATGTCTCGTGCGCGCTGCTGGCCAATGGAGGTCGACGTCCGCACGTGGCGGCCATCTTGCCACAGTGCGCTCGCTCACTGTTTAATGGTGCAAATACTTTAAAATAACCATAACTTTCTCAATTTTCTACCGATTTTCAAACGGTTTGGTTTGTTATAAACGTCAGAGATGTAGTTATGAGACTACATTCATACACTGCATACATATGAAAAATTATAACATACATGTTCAAGCATTCGGAATTATAGCCACGTTAATAACGTTTGTAAGAAACCAAACCGTTTGTAAATCCGTCAATATTTCAGCGAGATATGAGGATTTGTGTGCATGTTGATCATTCACCTTAATGCACAGAGCACTGAGACAAGATGGCCGAACGGTGATGCCGGAAGTGACTGCGCCATAAGACATCTAGCGTTTATATATGATATCTATGATTACGAGTACAGAAGCGAAATGAAATTGAGCGGAAGTAAGAAGTCTGACGTAGTCAGGCTAACATAAATGCACCAACTATTGTATAAAATATTGCTTTAATGGAACAAAAATGGTAGGCTATAGAAAAAAAATGCATGCAAACACACACACACACACACACAAAAAGTATATATGCATGCCTATTCACACAGGACTAGTTATCTAAACTATTTTTGAGTTTCAGTTCTTATCACCCAACGTCTGAACTTTGGCATGAGAACTTTTTCTGCACATATAAATATTAAAGTCAGATTAAACTATTAGTGACTATTTACATTTAGCAGTCATGGGACAGACCAGAGCATGCGTGCAAGCTGTTTGAGAATGAGAAATGTTCTGTATAAGTGCTTCTAGGAAATGTTTTTTGCAGTGTTTCTAGGTAATTGGATTAATTGTGTGGGGGGGGGGAAGAAAGGAGATTTGGAAGTGGAAGACAATGAAAGTAATGATGGAGAAAAGAAAGAAAAGAGATGGCAGCACTTGGAGAGACAGACATGGATGCGATCTGAAATCCACCCACTGCATTGGAATGACGAACGCTGAGTTTCGGGTGATTGCGTAACAGGAAATAATGAGATTACTCTGGGTCACTGAACCGAGTCCATGCTGAAGACCTTCAGGCTTGAAGAAAGTGAGAGAATTTCACAATGAGAGTCCCTGTAGAAAACACAGTCTGATTGACACGAGGCCTTGCTGTTTAAACCTTTTCTCACTCTCAGCCAGAGAAGGGCCTGTTGTATTAGTCGAAAGCATGTGTTAATGTGAGTGTCATGAACACTTCACTAATGTGTCCATAAGTTGCAGAGCACTCTCTCACATGCTTCACAAACACATCTCTCTCTCTTTTCCTGTATCACACTCACACACACACACTCACACTCACAGACACACACACGCACGCACACACACACAGACACACGCACACACACACACACACACACACAGACGCCAACGCACACACACACAGACACATGCACACACACACACACACACACACACACACACAGACACACACGATGATTCACATTGCTATGGTACAGTAAATACAGACTTGAGCATTTGTATTTACTCTTTCTACAAATGAATGTCCTTGTTTTCCTGAGGGCAACTTATAATGTTAGTATAGCTTGCATATGAATATTCAGATGTTAGATTTTAGGGCTGTAGTACTCGAGTCCGGTCTTGGACTCGAGTCCGGACTCGAGACCGTTTTTCTATGGTCTCGGACTTGTCTCGGACTCGCTGTAATTCGGACTCGGACTTGTCTCGGTCTCGGCCACTGGTCTTGCCAAATATGGCTTTAGGTCTCGACCGAGTCCAGGTGTCTTTATAATGTTCCTAGTAAGCACACATACGTCGCCGCGATATTAAAACAAAATATTATTGGAGGGAAAGTGAAACACTGGCCAGTGGCCACCTAATAACTAGCGATGGGCATTTCGGCTCTTTTTCGTGAGCCGGCTCGTTTGACTCAGCTCACTGAAAAGAGCCGGCTGTTTTGACTCGCAAACGGCTCTTTAAAAAATAAATGTTTAAATAAACTCGCCTAAAGTCCACCGCTAGTGCAACGTGAATATTCACATTTTTAATTGTCCATAACAAACCGAAAACTTGCCTGCTTGCCTTGCACATCTAGATGATCTAATTAATGGGCAAAGTTTTCCGACTTTTTTCTTACCTTCTTTTTCTTACCAACCGCCACCCACCCGGATTTAATTAAAATATTATTTTTCGTCTCGTCATTCGTCCGATCCGCGGTTTATCCGCATCTCTAGTGTGTGTGTGTGTGTTGGCTCGACCCTCATGCAGTTTAACTGGTTGACATTGCGTGTATTGACAGGCTGATCATACAGTCGAAACGAATGTGTGTGCTCCTTTAGGCTTATAGGCTATAATCATTTTTTTTTTTTTTTTTTTTTTTGAATTAGTCAATTATTTTAAATACAATTCAAATCATTCATTATTTAATTATTACATAATGATTTAATTTCTATAGGCTTTATTTTTTAGCAGACTTTTTTTTTCCTGTCCTGGACTCGGTCTTGACTCGGACTCGAACCTTTTTGGACTCGGTCTTGACTCGGACTCGAACCTTTTTGGACTCGGTCTTGACTTGGACTCGACTAGTCCCGGTCTTGGACTTGTCTTGGACTCGACAAAGGTGGTCTTGACTACAGCCCTATTAGATTTTATGATCATATTCAATCATCTTTCTGAACCAATTTGCCTTTTTGCAACCATGCATTTAAGACCTGGCATTTCATTCTTCCTTGTGTGGTGCATTTATTTACTATCTTTTTACTATTTTAAATTTATTGGCCTTTTTCTAACGTTGTGGTTCTTCAGTTTTATGGGGTTTCTGTTAAAGATGAAGTCTAGAGTGATTATTAACTGTGCTCATTCGCATACAGTATTCCTGTGGTTTTGGGTTAATGTGGTTTACGTTTAGACTGTAACCTTTAGTAGGGAAGAAACATGTTCAAGTAAGCTGTCGTTTAGTTGTCTTTTGATGAATTTACTTTGGTTTCTGTCATAATATTCAGAGGTTATGTTTGATAAAAGATTAAAACAACTGTATAGATGTTCAGTTTTTTCTTTCTCTCTTTACAAAAAATGTACCAGTAACTAACCATAACTTTATAAACATTGGAAAAAAGTGCCTCAAGATTTTTGCTCCAAAACACATTTACCGTAGTGCATGGTTTGTAAGCTTTTACATTTCGATGTTTTCATCACATAAGCAGCTCCATATGTTTGACTTTTCTGACATGTAAACTTGCTGGGTTGCTCACTTGGTACAGTATTGCACTCGCGATGTGAAACACGAGTCATGAATCATGACAAAAAAGAGCTCAACGACATGTACAGTCTTTGGAGAAAGAAAAATGGTCCAAAAATGGCGAAATATTAAGTGGTCTTTTAATGGCCATTTTAATCACAAATCACTGGTCAAGAAATTGGCAAGAATTGCACAAATACTGTAGATAAAGTAACTTACTATGGAATAGAAATGCCTTTTCTCTCAATGTTTAAGAGTGTGTAAACTTAAAGTCTCCCTGTAGTCAACAATTTGTATCCCTTCATCTGATCACCAAAATGACATATTTAAGCGTTTTTTCCTTGAAAAATGTTCTTCATGCCTTAAAATAGCTTAAATTTCCACTTAACACCCTTGTTTCATTTAGTATACGGAATCCTATGAATATGCAAATGAGCCCCGCCTCCACTCACTCACTCAGCTCAGAGATCCACTGGTTGACGATCACACGTTGATCTGATTGGTTAAGGTAGTTTGTGACGTCAGAAACACCAGCGATTTCAACCCGTGTTTTTGAGAGTCTTTGGTTCACTGCAGTTTTAAGAAGAAAATACTCAGAAATGGTGTCGACTTATGAATTTACACATGGTTTGTCTTAAAGCATATTAAAAACACCTCATATATTTGGACAGCTTTGTACTGGAAGAAGAGTCAGTTGTTTCACTCAATATTGATGGCTTCAAACAGTTCATGACTAGTTGAAAAATGTTCGTTTGAGTTTAATGTGAGACCAAATATTCATTATAGGGTTCAAATCTGGACTCAGACCAAGGCCAAAGCATTGTTCTCAAGCAACTTCTTGGTTGTCTTTGCAGTTTGGGCATTGTCTTGTAGAAAAATATCATCTGATCATTACTCTTTAGATATACAACAAGACCAACTTGTCAATTGTGTTATTATATTTCTCAGCAGATTTTGGAAGACGCTGCTTTGGAGCATCACCATTTCATTAATCTCTCCACACACAACTTCCCATATTCTGCCAAACAACATGGATCCGGAACGGATCTTAAACCTATAGGTTGAAGATTTTTGTTCATGGACCAGGAAATAAAGTAAAAAATTACTGATCAATTATGAAACCTATTTACACAGTGTAATGAAGTTCAAAAATGTATTTATGTTTTATAGCAGTAACAGTGTCTGTATCATTGTGGATTTCTGAACGGGAGTGGATAGTTTTAAAAAGAGACTTTGAGAAGACAAACTGTGTTGAGATCCACATGTTTGCATGTTACAAGGGAAAAAGGCAGGTTTTCTAATTATAATTCTAATATTTACAGGCGTCAATAACTTCACACAATCACTCGAGGAGAGCGGAGACTCAATGATCAGAGACTCTCATAAAGATGTCATAAATCTGTCCATGGACAGTAAAATCTGTGTTAGATACACAGGGTTTTTCCTGGTTCAAAACTAGGCGGAGGTGGTCAAATCCTGATCATGTATTTTAATAATAAGATAATTGAACTTGCATTTTTCGTATACCATCATAAAGCCTATATACTGTGTTTCCCACAGTATTTTTTGAAAGAAATTTTTTAACATTTTAAAGATAAATTCATTAATCTGGTGCACTTTGAGTCACTTCTTTTGGCAGAATTACATTTCCTTAATAGCCTAAACAGAGACTTTGCTCCCTCCAAACTTAAATTGTCAATGTTTCATTAAATCACTGTTGGAAAACACTCTTATCAGAATAATATTTTTACCTTTATAAAGGGCTCCATCTTTCATTTCAAATTCTTAAATTTGATCAATACATTCAATTAGAATAATAAGACACTAGTCTGTTACCAATCAAATTAAATCATTTACATTGAAAAAATACAACTGTATTAAATGAGATTATTAATTGAAATATTTAAAATTCTCTTTCACTTGGTCCTTCAAAAAAACAAAAAACAAAAACAAAACAAAAAAACCCTGTCCCGGACAAGTGTTAATGTCGAGCCCTGATATGTTTTCCTTGATTGGTTTTCCCTGAAGAGTTACGTTGAAAACGAAAGTAAAAGAGTGACGCTCGTTCATTGCGTTTTACCGTGATGAGAGTTCCGTGTCTTTATTAAAATCAACACATTATAATATTGTATCTGTCATGCACCCTCGATTAATTGGAATGTTATGTTTTTATTACTTGACCCGCCCGACCCGCAGATTATCCGCGATCCGCGCAGCACTATCGGCAAACTATAGGGTAGAGTGGGGGAAAACGCCCCCCTTAAGGAAAATGTGACATTACAGTGAAACAAAACATAAATGTGACTAGAATTGCCATCCCGGTTTTGAGTGACTATGGCAGGAGTTATTCACCAAATATTAAAATTGCTCAGCCTTCATAATTAATTAGTATTTTGACTGAAAATATTTTTGTACAAAGGGGGCGTTTTGCCCCAGCGGTGGGGTAAAACGCCCCCCAGGGTGGGGTAAAATGCCCCCTTTCTTACCAACCAGTTTACTTCATAGATCAACAGCAAAATTAACAAACAATAGTTTTTAATCTCAAAAGTAAAAGGCAAGTAATATATCAACATGTATATATATTAATATTTATTTCAGCAATGTCCAAAACAGCCAAATTTAACTACCTTCCATCAGCAAGCTAACTTTGCTAGCAAGCTAGCTAGTTAATGTTCACTTGAGGTAATTTTTTCATGTTTTGTTCAAATATTTTTATTTTACCACCTAGTTATACTGCATTAAGTGTAAATCAAAGGATTTGATAGACAGAAATATTTTGTTATAGTAATTATGATAGAGAGAAACTATGCCCCCTGGGGGGCGTTTTACCCCTCAGCGTAGGGGGCGTTTTACCCCTCAGCGTAGGGGGCGTTTTACCCCTCAGCGTAGGGGGCGTTTTACCCCTCAGCGTAGGGAGCGTTTTACCCCACAAGCTGTGTAAAATATAATTCTATTCCTTATAAATAATATATGATCTCAAACTACAGACTTCACTATTCATCTATCATACATCACTGTGATATCCTGCAGAACAATATTCTCTTAAACACTTATTTACTAATATCTGAAAATTATAGCATTTACCCTGTAATCCTCTTCTCTTCAAATATGTTGCTGGTGTCAGCTTCTCCATAGAGATTTGTATATCCCCGTTATCAACGTAGTGCATAGCAACAGTAAAAATTTATCTTGACTACTTTTAGTGGTTATTTTGGGAAAAACAGGTGGGGGCGTTTTACCCCAGGGGGGCGTTTTCCCCCACTCTACCCTACGGCTTGAGAATGGACACAGGCCGGGAACCCGCAACAGAACCGTCACGGTGGAAAAAGTGTTTCTGAGCATGTGACTGTCTGTCCGAGAGCCGGAGGCAGCACAAAATTTGACGGAGGCGTCATAATTCTCTATGCAGGAAAAACCTGGATACAGGTTTAGGCTAGTTTTACAGACCTGATATTTGGGTCATCCTACGTCTAATAGAACCGACAATTTAATAGTTATGATCATTCAACATCCTTCACAATCCACATCTAGCCTGGAAATCCAGACCTAAATCTGAAAGATTAATGGTCTGGCGTTGACTAATGAAAATCGGCCAGCTCGAGGGGCGGCACCAAGCATGCGTTTGAAAATCCCACTGCACGCAATTGGATAACACTACGACCAATCACAACAATAAACCCCATATGCTTAGCTACCAGCGGAGCTAACTGGTAGATTAGACTCTTGCCGTATCCGGTCGGCAAAACAGCAAAAACGCCCTTCCTGCAAAGGAGCGATTCGAGCGCCGTCTTCTGTTCCTCTTTTAGATAAAAAGCCAAGTCTAACTCGTTCATTGTAGCGGCCAAAGCCATTTCAAACAACTGGTGTTCATCCATAGCCATCTTGCAGTGTTTACTAATGACTTCGACGTCACAGCGCTGTCGTCATCTGTTTATCTCACCTCTGGCCCGCCTATATCAGATAACCCGATGTGATTGGTGCAGCTCAGATTGAGGGGCATATTTAATGAGCATAATTACTCGACGCCAGAGTAAACTCGCTGAGCAAATTCAACTTGTGCTCTCGCGAGAACTCTGGATTTTCAGGGAAATCCACATCACAGTTTTGCATAAAATGCAAAAAAATCATTATGGAATCATTCAAATAATGAACCAGTGTAAAGGATTAATTCACCCAAAAAATTTTATTCTGTCATTAATTACTTCACCCTCGTGTCATTCCAAAACCCAAAGACATTCGTTCATCTTCAGAACACAAATGAAGATCTTTTTAGTGAAATCTGAGAGCTTTCTGTCTCTTCACTGACCGTTTACGCAACTACCACTTTCAAGCCCCAGAAAGTAAAGACATCATTAAAGTAATCCATTTGAATTCAGTGGTTAATCTCAATTTTATGAAGCAACGTGAGTGCTTAGTTTGTGCAAAACATGGTATTTACGACAAGCGTTCATGACGCATGCATGTTGATGCGGGAGCAGACGTTGATGCGGGAGCAGACGTTGCGTGAACATGCGTCTGAGATTAATATTTTCTAAATAAAGTGGTCAATTATTTTGCTTTTGCACAACCAAAGAATTCGCGTCGCTTCATAATATAGAGGTAAAGCCACTGGAGTCACATGGATTACTTTAATGATGTCTTTAATGATGTCTTTTCTCACTTTAAGGATTACTTTAATGATGTCTTTACTACCTTTCTGGGGCTTGAAAGTGGTAGTTGCGTAGACTGTCAATGGAGGGACAGAAAGCTCTCAGATTTCATCAGAAAGATCTTCATTTGTGTTCTGAAGATGAATGAAAGTCTTACGGGATTAAATGACATGAGGGTGAGTAATTAATGACAGAATTTTCATTTTTCTATGAACTTCTATCCTGGAGCCACAAATATGAAGTGTAGACAAAAAAAAAAAAAAAAAAAAAAAACATGTCCATGATTGCAAGCACATTCAGAAGTAAAGCAAGAAACAGTACAACATGTCATTAAAAAAAAAAAAAAAAACTACATCCTATAATACAGTTCTCATTCTGTGGATTTAAAGGGGTGATGAACTGAGACATAAAATTTTACTTGAGCTTTTGACATATTAGAGGTCATCATACTATAAGAATATCCTGTAAGTTTCAGAACTGAAAACTTCCTTGTTAGTCCAATAAAAGCTTTTATTGACACCAGGCACAGGGGATCTATGAGGTCAAAGGGTATCAAACCCCGCCTCCGCAGAAGAAGATCAAGGCCTACTTCAACACTGCCTGTTTAGCCCCGCCCACCGATTCAAGCATTACATGAAACTCATTATAATATGCAAAACTGTTATCCAATCATAGCAGTGGGCGTTTACTTCCAAGTCTTCAATACGGCACGCCCATAAAAACCGAGCGTTTCAGGAGCTAGGCTCAAAACCAGGGTAGAAAATAGCCTATTAATTATTCATTTTGATGTTTTTGAATGTAAAAACCAAGCGAACGTCATAAGTAGACCTCAGACAACAATATAATTTTTTTTTTTAAAGCCAGTTCATGACCCCTTTAATGATCAAAACAATCTTTTGTATTTCTCACAGCACTAAATCAATCACTGAAGCTCAGTGACCCATGCACAATCCCTGACCCCACGACCTCAAGAAATTCATATTATTAATTAAAGGGATAGTTAAAGGGATACTTCAGCATTTAGCATTAAGCTTTGTATCAGTAGAAAACCTGTAGTATTTTCGAATTACCGTGCTTCCCTCCCTCATATCCCCCTGAGACGAGAGATTTATGTATTTTTTGTCTGAAAAAAATCCTCCGATGACGCAAAAATCGTCATTTTGCGTCATCTGAGGATTTTTTGGCCAGAGGCGAGAGACTACAGCCAGTAGGAGGAGCTGTCCCGCATGTTTTCAACCAGCCCATACAGGGTGGGATCTCACTCACAGAATGTACAAATAGTGTCAGCCATCTTTTTTTGGAAGGTAAGCCAACAGGCTCTTGTTCTGTGGAGAAAGCTGAGTAGTAGGGGTTACCATACATCCTCTTTTTCCCGGACTTGTCCGACCGTCGAGATCGTCCAAAATGTCCGGGATTCAGCTTTTGCTTTCTGCAGTCGCCATTCATTGTTTACATGCACAGCTTTTGTTTCAGTCTAACTGAATTCATTCCGATTGGTGAATCTGAATGTAGTGTTTACATGAACGCTAAACATGGCCCTCAGCCTCGTCCTGCTCGCCACAGTAAACATGATGAATGGTGACTGTAGAACGCAAAAGCCAAATCCATTTTGGGCGATCTCGAAAACCCGGGCAGACTCGTCACAGAGACTCACGATAAAACGGCATCTTTTCAGTTTCGAGTCAACTAGTAGCTGCCCTCTGTAACCGGTAGGCGTGGCTTGGGAGTGGCCTCGTAGGGCAGCGAAGTAAGTGCATTCTGGGAGTTGTTGTCTTTCATCCACATAAGCTAAAAATAAAAAAAATGGGCTTTTCTCAGTCTAGAAAGCTCCAAATTCAAAAATAATTTCACATTTCTACTACATAAATGACCCAGTTTAAATACACATTCATCTTTCCAGAAGTGAAGTATCCCTTTAATGCAAAAATACAAATTCTGTCATTTACTCTTTCTCGGTTCAAACCTGTACTATTTTGTTCTTACATAGAACACAAAAGAAGATATTTAAAATAATATTTTGTTTAAAGTCCCCCTGTGGTGAGAATCCAGCTTTTAATGTTGTTTATATGTATATATGGTGTTTGCCGGCAAATTGCCAGAACGCCTTCTGTGTGAACACAAACACAACCCGGGATTGATGCCGGCATCGATGCCGGGTTGGGGACCTAGTAACATTGCCGTGTTCAGTCCCGGAACGCGCGCTGTGTGAACAAAAGCCGTAATAATGCCGTGTCGTAGTGATGACGCGAGTAGATTTTTACGGGTTGTGTGTGAACGCACTCTCTGATTCCGGAAAATCACTGGCAGTGTGAATGAACCAAAATCAAACGAACCCGGGTCAAATCCCAGGTCACTTTATCCGTGTATTTTCCGGAATCTCTGTGTGAAAGGGGCTTAAGATGCTTTAAGACACATCATGTGTAAATTCATAAGTCGACACCATTGCTGAGTATTTTCTCCTTAAACCTGCAGTGAACCAAAGACAGTCTCAAAAACACGGGTTGAAATCGCTGGTGTTTCTGACGTCACAAACTACCTTGTAACCAATCAGATCAACGTGTGATCGTCAACCAGTGGATCTCTGAGCTGAGTGAGTGAGTGGAGGCGGGGCTCATTTGCATATTCATAGAACCACGCATACTAAATGAGGCGAGGGTGTCGAGTTACATTCAAGCTATTTTAAGGCATGAATAATATTTTGTCAAGGAAAAAAAAAACTTTTAAATATGTAATTTTGGTGATCAAAGATGAGTTTTAAGTGATATAATATTGACTACAGGGGGACTTTAAGTTGGAACAGTTTGGAATGATATGATATTATTTTCATTCTTGCACAAACATTCCCCTTTAAAATCCTGAAATCTCTTTTTTAACTCAATACTCACCACACATTGTACCAGTGGGAAAGCAGAAACTTCCCGTCCTGTTTTTTATTCCGGTGTTGCATCCATGCCTGCAGGAAGGAAAGAACTTGTGGAAACCCCACTCGGCCCTGATCCTGGTCCTGGTCCTGGTCCTGGTGCTGGTCCTGGTCCTGGTCCTGGTCCTGGTCCTGGTCCTGGTCCTGGTCCTGGTCCTTTCTCCTGCCTGGTCCAGTTCTGTCACACACTATCCCTCCCTCTGGTTCTTAAATAGTCCCTCAGTGTTCAGACTCAAGCTCAGATTGTTTCCAGAAGCTCAAAGATCCAGTTACGACAAGCTTTCTTGCTTGTGCTGAGAGAGGAATCTGGTTGACGGTGGTGTTATTTCTGCTGCGAAGAGAGAGAGAACAAGAAGCATGCCTAGGTTCATTAATCTTTCACTGCAAGTGAGTTTGACTGTCCTCGTCTGGCGACGGCGTCCGTCATGTTTGCGATGGAAGTGTTGTCCAGCTTGTCTTGATTGTCCACATCCAAGACAACACAATGCAACTTCCTATTCCAAATTGAGCTGTCAAAATCTCTCAGATAAATGAGTCTCAAAGAGTTACAGAGATGTCCTCTGTATCGCAACGGCTAACTGGATGCCCTGGTCCGAGAATGGAAGACCTGTCCTCTTTCAACTGGAAAGTAAATCAAGTAAAATGAAGAACAGATGGAAAGGACAAGTTCAAAGGTCAGAGGGCAAAAAGCCATGTTTCAGAAGAGAGCAGAAAGGACGTTGGGAGGAGAGAGCACCATTTTTCTCCGGCTTTAAATATTGAAATCCCATCTGACAAAACGTCCAAGGGAATCACAGTATCCACAATCAACGTCCGGAAGAAGTTTAAAAATCCGTCTCCTGTTTCAGACTCACTTGGTTTCACAATCTTTTCAGTCCCGTTTTTAATTGCGTTCAGGTATTTT
Source organism: Rutilus rutilus (assembly GCF_951802725.1). Lineage (NCBI taxonomy): Eukaryota > Metazoa > Chordata > Actinopteri > Cypriniformes > Leuciscidae > Rutilus > Rutilus rutilus. Next base: position 3,135,941 of record NC_140213.1, on the reverse strand, counting down.
TCATATTTTTGTCTGGCATCTTCCCTCCCTCCCGAGCTCTCAGTGTTTCTCAGAGCCGCTCACTCCATCTCTCTCTCTCTCTCTCTCTCTCTCTTGCTTTCTCTCCATCAGTTACTTTCCCTCCTCCCGCGCTCCTGGTCTCCTCTGTGTTGCTCTCTCTGTATCCTCCCTCTCTCCTCCTCCTCCTCATCCCTCGGTCCACATGGAAGCTCCCAGAGCGAAAGACAGTAACAGACTGAGTTCATTCATTCATCAGTGGCTGCAAAATCACTCATGCACACAGAACAGAGAAATATATGACACTTGAATGTGATTTCAGAGCGAAATACCCATACGGAAATGTAAAATATGTACATATATGTGCATTTATGTTTTAGGATATTTCATATATGACACAAAATATGGGTCACACATACATAAACATATAGGAAATGTGTATGTGAAAACATGGAATTGTTCCAATTTCTTATAGGTTTCATATATGTACTTTACTTTATGTAAAATATATTACATATTGATATTTCATATATGTTCATGTAACCGTTACATTCATATATTACATTTCCAAAAATATTCCTATATTTTTCCTATAAAGCACTGTAACTGTATAATTTCACTTGTAATGCCTGTATGAACTCATATCTATATGAATACACATTAAGTTTGTGGTGACAATACTGAGATCCTTCAGGTGATTTTTTGTCCTTTGCCTTAAAAACTTTCATGTATGTCACGGTGAGACATTTCAAAGGTCAATATTATTTACACATTGTCATCAAACAAGAGAACAGGGGAGATTTGTAGCTTCCGTTCCGGAGTGTGTTTGGGGATACGCGATGATAGAGACATGTTGTGGTGGCCTGACTCAGCCTCACACACATTCACACACATGCACATCATCTCTGTTTTTCTTTGCTTCTGACTTAACCCATAATCCAACAGTAGCCAGTTGCTTAGCAACTGCCTCCAGGGAGACTTTTTCCGCATCAAAAGCAGCCTGTCCAAGACATGTGAGTCAGAAACCTAAGTATGTAGCGAGGGAGAATGTGGGAGGAATGGAGAGAAGGATAGATAAAGCTGACACAGAGAAGACAGAGTCATAACATATGTCTGAATAAGAGAACGGCAGCGACTCATGAGGAGGAGGCGGAGTCATGCCCAATTCCATCAATTTCTTTTTTCTTTTTTTCGCCGCCTTTTATTTTTAGAAAAGAGGCTGATGAAATATTCACAGGCTGAAATGCAAGGCATCGAAAAGGCAAACCCAATGCGAGCATCTTTTGCCCAGAGCGTACAGTAGCAGGCTCATAACCATGTACAGTATGACACCTGTAAAGTTTGCGTTTGGCTTTCAGTGTAATGTAAAGTTTTATAGTGAATGTTGTCTTTGCAAACATCATGTAAAAAGTAATATTTTCCTTTCACCTTGAGTGTACACATCTTAATCAAGTTCAAAATAGTTTTTTCGAGGTAATTAAAAAAACTAAAAATTATGTTTTTTTTTTTTACTTTTAATAATGTACAACCTGAACTAACCTTGTCTTAAAGGCCAAATGATCGAATGTTTTAAGAGATTTATTGACCTTGACTTAGAAAACCTTTTACCTTTTACCTAAAACCTTTTTACAATTTTATTTTTTCTGCATGTTTTTGCATGTTGGTTGCAGTTTTTCAAATGTTAATAAGCAGTGAAACAATTGCTCTAATAAATAAAAAAGATTAACCCTAAAGTAAATTTATTTTCAAGAATGTATTCTGTTAATAAGACATTTTTCTGCATCATGATATCAAGACATTTGTATCATACTGACTTTTTTCATCGACCCATGGAGTACATGACTTTCTCTTCATGATATGATATATCATGTATACATACTAATACATACCTATACATAAGCTCTGTACAAGTTCATAAAAAGTGAAATACTTTAACGTACCTTATACGATCAATTTTTAATCTTGTAGGACTGAAAATGACTAAGTGGTTTTCAACGGGACACTAAAAACGGAAGACCGATATGACATAATCAGATGAATGAAGCTTGCATGTACAATTCAGAAAGTTAAAGTCAGTCATTATTCATCGAGCCTGAATCATTTAGTTGTTACGGGAGCCCATTTCCGTCACATCAGAAAAATCATAATTATGAGGTGAAACTTTTATAATTATGACATGTTAACATTTTGAAAGACTAAGTCATAGTTATGAGATTAAAAAAGTTTTGTGACATTATATAATAATTACGAGATAAAAAAAAAATCAAAACTGACATAATTTTTTTTCAAAATTATAGTCAAACTCGAAGATTTTTTTTTTCTAATTATGAGTTATATGTCATTATTTTGACTTTTTATGACAAGCTATGAGATAAAAACTCAAAACTATGACAGTCAATTCTGACTTCATGTCAATGACGTTTCATCTCATAATTTCATTTTAGCATGTCTTAATTTTGACTTTTTGTGTTATAATTAAGATTTTAATATGATTTAGTACCAAATCATGAATTTTCTTCTCGTCTGTTGGAAATGCTAACGCTAACCTGCTCCCAAACTCTCCGGCACACGGTGTTTTCACATTAACTGTGATTTCAAAGCTGATCATTCTTCACTTTAAAGCGCTCAGGCTGATTGAATGTGAGCTATAATGAATGAGCTCTCTGATGTCACGCTGTGAAAAATGTGAATGGAGAGCAAGCGTCTCAAAGTGAGGAAACATGTCAGAGTGCGTCGACCCTGAGGACTGAGTTTCTAGTGTGTGTGTGTGTGTGTGTGTGTCCATCTCCCTCCGAGAAAGCATGTAGGCCATAGAAAATGGCTGTCAGTTAACGCTAGCCAAGCAAGCTGTGCTTTCTTTACCTCAGGCTCTCCAAACAAACTAAAACATCCTGAAATTGAGCTAACTGCAATTACGCCTCGCAGCGCTACTGTTCAGAGGCAGTCTTTCAGGGTCGGTGCAATTACATTTTGACTGACATGATGAGATAAGACACGGGAAAGTGAAGTGAAAGAAGTCATGAGATGAAAACAGCACTGTGTGTGTGTGACCTCAGAAGTGTGTTGATTTATAATGATCGGTATCATGAGGAGATCTGTACAGTCACTGGCTAATTGATTTCCTTGTGCACAGGAATAATTTGAGACAATTAACCCCCGATCACAGCATGGATTGTATTGGTTTGTTCAATTGACTGTAACAGATATCAGTGTAATCCAGGCAGGAGCAGAAGAGATAGAAGAGAAGAAACGGATCAAAGCAGAGGGGTTTGTTTATTAAACGGAGAAACAAGACCAGAACTGGATTAAACTCAGGGATCAGGAACACCAACCGTCCACAAACACTCAACGACTGTGAACATGGAAAACACAAAAGCTAATACACACAGAGGCTAACAAGACACACCTGGGAACAATCAGGGATAATCAACAGGGAAAACTACAATGGACTACAAAGTTGGTACACGGGACAAGAAACAGGAAGTATAACAAAAGTTCGTGTGAGTGTGTGAGTGTGTGTGTTTGTGTGAGTGTGTGTGTGTGTGTGTGTGGAGAAAAGCATAGGACATACCAACAGTGTTCTTGCGCCATCTGCTGGTTTTGTTATGAACTGCATGTTGTGTGTACTTAGAAAGTGCATATAAAAGCTGAGCTAGAAATGTATAGGGATTTGCACAGGAAATGTACAACTTGTATTGTACTTAATTCAAATATTGCAATTAAAATATTGTATATAGGCTATGTTTGATCGGAGGGCACCCAGCTTAAAAAAAGTGGTGTTATTTTAGAATAGTTTTTATTAATATTTTGAATTACTTTTTTATTTGTATATTTTCCATTTTAATTTTAGGTAAAGTTTTAATAATTTAGATGTGTTTAAATATCTATATATGGTATTATAATTTTTTTAGTTAATGAAAAGTTAATTAGAAATGAGAAATGTTGGCACTGGCAACTAGGTTGAAAATTGTAAGTTTAAGCCTTATTATATTTTATTTGATCTCAGTTAAAGTTTATTTTATTTCTTTGAATATAGCCTACATGTTAGGCCTATGTTTTAAAAGGAAATGTGAGCTATTTCTAAATGTTCCCCAAATATACATACTGTATATAAATATACATACACACAAACACACACACACACACACACACACACACACACACACACACACACACACACACACACACACACACACACACACACACACACACACACACACACATTCGTTGATGGTTTCAGGTGCATTTACATGCAGTTATAACATCTGCAGGTGCTACTCATCTTGACCTAAAAAACAACAACTTGACCTCTTGGTTGAAGCAAACTGGTAGTTCTGCCCCAAATTTCTGATTTCTTAGGTCATCTGTTTCCGCTGTATAAAACATTTTTATTGTTTGGTAATTTAAAAAAAAGCCTCAGGTTACGACTGTAATGTTTCCTGAGAAGAGAAACGAGAGTCACAGTGTTGGGAGCTCTATCACCTCTTCCATGCATTCAGGTTTAATGTGAAACTGAGCACTCTAGTGGTGAATCGAGAGCACTGCATAATGCTTTAATGTTTTCGGGAGGGCTGAGGGACGAGAAATCAAGTCTTTTTTATGCAATTAAACATACCGTGTTTGAGATAAAAAAAAAAAAAAAAATTGTGATTTGTTTTCTGTTCTGCTGTCATTGTTTGCGGGTCTAATGCTGCCTTCACGTGCTTTCGGAATTATCATAAATAGGAATTTCGTGGTTAAGAATTGGACATGAACGCCCTCCCAAGTCGCATTTACCACTGGGAAGCCCGGGAATCATTTTGATACCCAAGTTCCCGAGATGGGAGGGACACAAACTTTAAACATGGCGGAGGGGAGGAAGATTGCTGCTGTGACTGCTAATCTTTATTAGTTTTATCACAACAACCACATCACCTTGTTTTGCTGGCTAATGAAAGTAATGTATAGGCCTATTTATTTACATATAGGCCTATATGAATAATCATTTAAGTGTATTGTACAGTGAAAATAGCCTATATTTGACCGAAATTCCAGAATCGTCAGCTAGCCATACTGTGGATAGCGCAGTGAATGTTTATTGTTGTCAATGAATCGAATGCTAAATATAATTTTGGCTTTAATAATATTTTCCATCCATGATCCTATCCTATGCATGATTCCTGTTCTTTCCAACAATAAAGTACTTGAATATGACGAACTTGTAATCACGACTCCAGAAGTGGGAAGTAGGACATTTCAGATAGCAGATGAAGGCAGCATTAAAACCTTTGCTTGCTAGTTGAGAAGTTGTATATTCAAGTGAAACTGCTCACTGGGCTGGAAACGGTCTTGATGTTTCATAAAAAGGACAGAATTATCTTGTGAAGTGCATAGCCTATGCATTTGGACATTGTTGTTGTCAAATGAAATAAAACAGCGTAAGTGTATTGAGAAGTGTTGTTTAAAAGGCTTTGAGTGAAGTTGTAATGTGTGTAGTGGGATGCAAACTAAAGTGGAGCAAGTGTGTTTGCCTGTGAATCCTTTCTTTCTTCAGGGCTCATTACATCACACTACGGACAGGAGGCACAGCAGGACACAGAGCATTAACAAACCCAACATGATGACCTCATCAGCAGTCTCGCGCGGGTGCCATGTCACATGATGAGGGATGCTAATCTGGGTCAGTTGACTAGCTTACCTGAGTTGCTCTTGTACTTTAGAAACTGTATAGTTCTCACTGCTGTGATACATGCACAAAGGTTAAGTTTTCTCTCTGCAATTAAAGGCAGGGTAGGCAATTTTCTGAGAGGCTAGCAATAGCGAGCTAGCTTTGAAAGCATAAGATCCCACCCTCCCCTCAGAGCGTCTTCAAAGCCACGCCTCCTTCAAAACACATGAACAGCAGGGAGCAAACATAAATACATTTAGACCACCTAAATTGGTGATTGCTATCAGGATGTGAAGAGACTTTCAACCAGTATACATTTTTTTTTTTTGCCAAGCTGCCTTTAACTTTCTCAGAACTCATTCTAGCATGGTTCTCTCAAAGTTATGAACAAATGTACTCTATTTATATATTGATCATGGAAAGTTTGTCTTGCAAGTGTGTATTGATAGCTTCAGCCCGACGCAGTTTTCATTTTCATGTCCTGCGCCACGTTGTTTAAATAGCAAATGCATTTGCGCCCATCTGTGCGCCCATGAGCAGCTGGTCTGAGAACGAGGTATGTGTTCAAGCACATTGTTGGACCGTTGCTATTTTGAGGAACTGAAGCCATTGGCCAACTGTGGCGCAGTATTTCTTTTTGTTATTTTACAGTTTTTCCGCTGGCAAATTCCGCCATGTAAATAGCGAATACGGCATGGCGCGAGTGCAACTGGCTTTTAAAGGGAATGGGAGATGAGACTCTGATTGGTTTTGTTCACGTTACGCCCAAAACACACCCATTATTAAGAGAATAGGGACGACCCTGTTAGACAATGCGCCGGGACCGCCGACCATTTTCCCCGTCGTTAAACTAGCAAAAGTGGATTCGTACACTGTGCGCTTTAGACCATGCGCTTAGACCGGTAAAATAGGGCCATAAATGTTACCAACTGTTTCAGAACATTTAGAAATTCAAAAGTTACGTTCTAATAATGTTTACAAAATGATCACCTGGAATGTTCCCTTAAAATCCCCCTTTGGTGAAAATCAAGTTTTTAATGTTGTTTATATGTCTATTTGTTGTTTTTAATATGATTTAAGACAGACCATTTCAAGTCAAGTCCTATTATTTATATGTTTATATATAGCACTTTTGACAATACAGATGCGCTTAATATAGCAGCCATGTCTGTGATTGGCTACAATTCTCAACACTGAAACAACACAAGTAGTTTGGTTTCATTTTTGAATAATGTTGTGTCCTCCAGTGCCCGGACTCGACTGTACTCTGAAATTTTTCCGAGTCTAAAATGTCCCAGTCCGTGTCAAGTCCGAGTACAATTTCATCCGAGTGCGTGACAAGTCCGAGTTCATTCAAAATTGAACTGGAGTTCGAGTTCGAGTACCCCAACTCTAGAAATTGCTGGTGTTTCTGAAGTCACAAACTACCTTGTAACCAATCAGATCAATGTGTGATCCTCAACGAGTGGATCTCTGAGCTGAGTGAGTGAGTGGAGGCGGGGCTCATTTGCATATTCATAGAACCGCGTATACTCTATGAGATAAGGGTGTCAAGTTACATTTAAGATATTTTAAGGCATGAAGACATTTTTTTTTTAAGGAATTTTTTTTTTAAATATTAAATTTTGGTGATCAGAGATGAGTTTTAAGGAATACAATTATTGATTACAGAGGGAATTTAAAGGTCTTGTAAACAATATTTTTTTTTTTTAACATTTAAAAAAATTACATTAGGATAACTTAATTGAAACATTAGCAAAACGTCTTTAGAACATATTTTTGTAAGCAGGGTTTTTTCTTGTGACAGACATATCGATGGAGCTTTTACCTTCTCATTTATCTCTGTCACACACACATGCACACACCAGAGTTGGTCTTCTCATGCGGGATCAAAACACACACCGGCGCCTGAAGCCGTCGCTGTCATGTTCAAAACCAGAACCTCTGAGCGTGAGATTAAAACTGTATGACATCTGAATGAACGCTGTGAAGGTGAAGCACAGCTCAGGCGACTCGCACTGCGAGACAATACAGGCGGAAGTGAGCATGGAGACACAAGTGTGGCTTAATTCTGTCCTTAACAAAAGAAATCTATTGCCAACTATTACATATAGAGTGTGTTTTATTGTATATTATTGAATTTGAATAGTATTTATTATACAGCCCTCTAGTGCTTAAAGGCACAGTGTGTAAGTTTGGCCACTAGAGGTCGCTTATTCAAAACAATAACAGGCGTTTGTGAGTGAGCGTTCGAGCGACAATCATGGGAGTTGTTGTCTTCACCTCCACAGCTGATGGAAAGCAATGAGATGTGACTCAAGCAGAAATCATGTTAATGGATGAGCTAATGCAGTGTTACCCGGCTCGCCAAGCTTTAATTTGTGGCTCGCATGTCAGCTCTATTACAAATTATTTGATTTGTAAGGGGTGGTTTATCGAGAGAACATGTAACCACTTGATCGATTGAAAACCGAAACTGAAAGGACGTATGACGCGCTGAACGAGCTGTTCTCCTGATGAATAAAGTGTCACATAAATGAGTGTCCTGTCATTCATTAATTCTCCTTTCACTCAGCATCTGTGAAGTGAAGCAGGACACCGGCTCACCAGTCCTTGTTTCAGATTCTCATCCACAGACGACTGGGTTTGGGCATTTTTACTGCGTGATAAATACAAACAGCACGGTACAACGGTTCATATGTTCACAGTCTCCAAATTATGACCAGAATTGGATAAATATTAAGTCTGCTGTTTAAAACAAATAAAGAACCAATGTAGTTATTAAGCGACAAAAGCGGGAAGCTTTGTATATTTGTGTAGTGTGCGCATGTCAAAAAATATGTCCCGATTTGAATCTTTTGACTTATAAACGCGCACATCAACCCGATCATGTATCACATCACGATGTTTAGCGCTCACGTAAACTACAATACATTCAGATTCATCAATCGGAAAGAATTCAGTCTGATTGAAACAAAAGTTGTGCATGTATACATATCCAGTCTCTGCGGAGATGCCAGTTATGGCGGTCTTTCCAGCTCTTGGATGGTTAGATACATGATGGGTTAATAATGTAGAAAAGAATAGGACAGAGGCCGCACTATGCATAGACGTTTTTTATTCGTTGCAACGTGCAACGAATAAAAAACGTCTATGCATAGTGCGGCCTCTGTCCTATTCTTATGTATTATATTTTTAGGCCAGCACTCTAAAAAGTGTATTATTAAAATTGAGTGAAGCCTGCTCCTATCCTCCTTAATTAATAATGTAGAAAAAAATAACTCCTCCTTATTTTTGTCATTAAGGGAAATCATCTTGTCTCAGTTACAAATTTTACTGGTAAATCATAAAGAATGTTTGTTTTTTTGTGTGTATCTTTTGTATTTCTTGCATTGCATATTGACTGTTCAGGGATGACAAATTGATAAGCATGGTATTAAAGGGATACTCTTTACAACTCCCCCAGAGTTAAACAGTTGAGTTTTACCATTTTCGAATCCATTCAGCCGATCTCCGGGTCTGGCAGTACCACTTTTAGCATAGCTTAGCATAGATCATTGAATCGGACAAGACCATTAGCATCTCTCTCAAAAAAAAAATGACCAAAGAGTTTCGATATTTTTCCTATTTAAAACTTGACTCTTCTGTAGTTACATCGTGTACTAAGACCGACGGAAAATGTAAAGTTGCGATTTTCTAGGCTGATATGGCTAGGAACTATACTCTCATTCCTGCGTAATAATCAAGAAACTTTGCTGCCGTACCATGGGTCCAGCAGGCGTAATGATATGACGCAGCGCCTGATAATAGGTCTAATAGGTTAGACAAACTTAGTCCCGGTCATGTTGGAAGTTACCGAGCTGGAGACTATTTTCAGGCGCTGCGTCATATCATTACGCCTGCTGGACTCATGGTACGGCAGCAAAGTTTCTTGATTATTACGCAGGAATGAGAATATAGTTCCTAGCCATATCAGCCTAGAAAATCGCAGCTTTACATTTTCCGTCGGTCTTAGTACACGATGTAACTACAGAAGAGTCAAGTTTTAAATAGGAAAAATATCTAAACTCTTTGGTCATTTTTTTTGAGAGAGATGCTAATGGTCATGTCCGATTCAATGATCTATGCTAAGCTATGCTAAAAGTGGTACTGCCAGACCCGGAGTTCGGCAGAATGGATTCGAAAACGGTAAAACTCAACTGTTTAACTCTGGGGGAGTTGTAAAATGAGCCTATTTCCAAAAAAAAGTGGAGTATCCCTTTAATGACTGGATGTAACTTTTTGTACTTTGCGGCAAAAATGGCTCTCCTACTGACTTTGTCCTATCAGTGCGGCTCTCATGAAAAAAATAGTGAAGACCACTGAGCTAATGTATTGTATGTACCGTTACAGTGGAATGAAGCAGGACGGGGCGTATTATGTTTATATGCCGCTGTCGGCCAGAGCCGCTCCTTTCGTTTTGTTGTTGATGTTTATTTAATGATTAAAGTTATGTTTAACGTCCGCCTCCTTCTTCCCTGAACTTGAACTTTGTTACGGTTACGTTTGATCACTTTAATTCGCATTATTTTATTTCATTCTAATGAAATAGCCGCAAGTGCTGAATTACTACTCATAAAGTTCACTTTATCTGACCAATTAAAATTGTGAGGTAACTCAGCGCTGTTGTAATTGATCAAAACAATTATACTTAAATATACATCTAAGTGTGTTGAAAGTTATGATATAATGTTACTCTGTGCGTTCGCTCGGTGGCTACTATGAGACACTTGTTGCACATATCCGTAAGCTAGATTGACATTAGAATATCATATTAATAAAAGCTGGATGGCTAAATGGCATGCAGTTGATTTTAAAATATATTGTATAGTAAATGCCGTATTACTGTTACTATAAATAAAGCTCTTTCTGATTACGCTGTGTTAGCCCTTTAACAAAATAGCATTGTCTCTGAGGTGTGGTACAAACAGGTTACTTGCAGTAAACCAATAAAACAAGGGACTAACCGTGTTGAGCTTAGTTTTCTGTCGATCCAAACAGTTGCTTATAATAAAACACAAACCCCTGGTTTTACAGCCAAGGCTTAGGCCTAGTCGCAGACTAAAATGCATGTTTGAGCTGTTTTAACGCAAAGCATATCTCAAAATATATCAGTGCCATTGTTTGGTCACAAAATTCACACCAGTAATATTTTTTTTTCTTAGGCACATTTATAAAAGCTGATTAAATGTCCTAGTTGAACCAAGGCCCAATAAGGCTTAATCTAAACGTTGTCTGTGAAACCAGGCCCTAATATATTAAGGCCCTGTCCCAAATGGCGTAGGCCTACTTCATGTGGACTTTCGATCTCGTGGACTTAAATTGCGTGTGCTCGCTGAGTCTACGAGTCCGTAGGCCGTCCCATTCAGCATTTTAACGCTCTGAAGTGTGCTCAGCAGCGCCCCCTTTGTACCCTTGAAGCGGTCTTCCGCGAAGCCCGCATGGATACAGGCTCCACACACTTTAACTACCCAGGAATCTTTGCGAAAGGCCAATCAGACAACGGATGGGAGGAGCTTTCGCTCAATTGTTAACATGGCTGAGAAGAAAATATTACGGTTTTTATGACCTATAAGTACATTTTACCAGTTGTTACCTACAGTTTATGCAAACATTATGGTCATCGACCAGTGGTTGATGTCTCAAACATAATAATAGCGCGTTGAATAATATGATCGTATTATGATTCATTAAATAAATGAACCGAACGTCAGGGCTTTACTGAGTCATATGTAAACGTAGTATGAATATTGAAACCTGTAAATTCATCTGAAACTGAACACAAAAATGTGATTTCTCCTGTCCAACAACAACCAGACCGTTATTTGCGGCATGACGATCGAGTCTGTCCCAAAAATACCTCTCAATGCTCCTCGTGGACTCGCGCTAAGGGGCCTATGGGTCTGCACTACATGACGTCACCAAAGTGTGGACTCTGAGGAAGTCCACAAGTCCGGAGTGTGCCATTTGGGACAGGGCCTAAAGCGTCTTGAAACCAGAAATCGAGGGTAACGCGGATATGACGTCATTGACAGGTTGACACTAGGTTAAAATATCTGATTTATCTAGACTTAAACCTTATTGGAAACATTTTGGATGATGTACAAAATATATAACAGTACAAAAAAAATTACTTATTTTTTGGGATATTTAAATCCCAAAATCTTACATATTGTGCCTTTAAGCCATTAAGCAAACTAATAAAGGGGTGACAAAAGTCTAAAGTTTGTGTTCGGCTTTTTCCTGAGCTTTGGGGCAGGACATGTGAGTCTTTCTCTCTTCACTGCATTTCAACCCTCATCATGGCTTTATGATGCACGTGATGCATCTGCTCTCATCAGCCTCAAGCAGATCCTCAGCTTTTGTTATCACTTAATAAAGCAAATGTTCAAAAATAGCTTCAGCCAGAAGGTTAATAATATCTAACAGTTTTAAGTGATTTCCGGCTGGGAGCAATAAGACGTCAGTGAATGACAGATTGCATCACAGAGACCGATAATTCCTTCTCGCACAGAAGAAGCTTTATTTTATCAAATAAAAGCATCAATGCACATCCTACGTACTAAATCATTTTTCAGAATGGTATTCTCGATATTGGAGTATTTCTATTTTTCTGTGCCATATGTTTTAAAAAGCACTTTTTATCACAGTGCGTCGACTCAATACTGCCTGACAGAGAGTTCTGAATATCTCTGGTAATGGTATGTTTTTAATAATTTGAAAGATTTCGTAATATGATGTTCTGGCCCTTAAAGAGGAAGCGAGAACATTCAGAAAGTGAATAATTCAGTAGAAATGTCATCTTGGACGATGAATCTTGATGCGGTGAAACTGGGACTGCTTGAACAGTCATTCTTAAACATTGTTTAACTATTATTATTATTATAATTATTGCTTTTTTATTATATTACTTATAATTATTTGATTAACTGTTTGCACACAAATTATTCAGGAGTTTCAGGTGTTAACATCTGGTATATCAGTTTACATAATGTCCATAATTCAGAAGCACATGATGTAAAAATATAGGTCTATGGTTATACATGTGCAATAGCCGAGGGTGTTGCATAAAAGCTCATCTCATTACTCGTCATTGCATCAGTTGAATGTGTCAGATGACGCATTTGCTTGCGTCCAAAAAGAGCTTTTAGCCAAATAAGATGTAATTCAAGCAAGCAATCAGTTAAACATCATAAAAATCAATAAAAGTGCGTGATTCAACCTGATTCTGAAAACCGATGAAGAGTCATTTCATCTGAATATCAACATTTGTGAGATTTAGTCAGTCAAAATAGTTTTGTGGTTAAGTGATCTAATTTTGTGTCAAGAGATCTGACATTGTATTATGTTGAACATCTAAGTTTTTTTGTGTCTGTTTGTTAATGAGGGGTTTGTGGACACATTCATGTTTTTAGATTTGTGGAGTAAAAGTTATAGTTTTTATTTTGAAGTAAAAATATACAACCCTTTGGGGTAAGATGAGCCACTCAGAATTGGCACAGAAGGCACTAAGTGGCATGTTTGTTATTATATGTAATAAGTATTGTAATTAATGGGGTTATTATGCAGTATTACCATGAATAAGATGTACATTCCAGACATCTGGCCTCTTGGAATAATTTTACATTTTGTTCTATAACCTCTAAATTAGCTAATTTTTCTATTCATTTACTATAATAACACATTGGCTGATGCATCATCATTCTGGACATGCTAAACTTCTAAATTTATGTCTAAATATGTTACATTTATATCTAAATATGTTACAATTTAAAAGTAAATGCACATTATTCTTAGGGGGAGGCATCTTCCCTCATGTTATCATTGTAATGGTCATATGTCGTGATTCTGTTGATTTACTAAATTGACGAGTGTTGTGTTATAGTGTTTGGAGAGATTAAGCCTAATTGGGTCAATATTTATCAAGGCTATTTTAAGATTTCAGGGTGTTCTCATTGGTGTTTCATAATAGGCTAACTGCGCAATAGTTTGGTTTCATCAGTTATCGATTAGATATAAGCCTCACCGCAAACAGATATTTGTGTAATTGGACTTTTTGTCTCCAAACCTTATAGCTAGTCAGATTTAGCCCTTTGTGCTGTAACTATAATTCAAAATAAAAAAAAAAGGAATATTGTTTACAGTCTAATAGTTAATAGGTAGTAGGCAGTTCAAGTGTCAGTGTGTTTGACTGTAAAAGATTTAAAAAAAAAGTTGCACAAATAATTCTTTAAGGGTTGCGTGCACGTGCATGCCTGCAGCTGAATTCGTCAGCAGAAGCGCGCCGAGCCGAGCACAGTTACGCGCGCACAACAGCGACGGGCGCGAGGATGAGAGAGTTCAGTTCAGCTCAACACAACAACATCACATCTGCAGAGAAGAAGGGAATGGAGTTATCTCTGATGGCAGCACAGGTAGGATTAACTACCTCGTTTTGGTCATAAAATGTTGTTATATGTATAATTAATGGTAATTAGTTGACTCACAGATTGCTGTGGAATAGCGTGGTGCGACACTGCTTGACTGTCTCTCTCATCAGTCTGATTTTCACTGTAGAGGCTAACTTTTGGTTGCTGGTGTTCCGAGTGTTTTAACTATATTCTTCAAAAGAAAGTTAAAAGGAAACATTTATAGACAAACCTTTGGTTTCACAGGAAAAGCTTAAGCTAGTCCCAGACTAGTCTGAGCTGTGTTAACTGAACTGCACTGATACATCTTAAAATATGTCACTTACATTGTTTTGTCTTAAGATGCACATCAGGAAAGGTTTTTTTTTTTTCTAATGCACGATTATTAAACCTACTCAAATGTCTTTATTTAACAAAGGCTTAATCCTGTTTTAATCTAAGCCCTGTCTGAGTAACCATTTAAAATAGATAAAAAATAATTAAAAATAATAATAATCAAGCCAAAATAATAATAATAAAAAATGATAAATTATCTATAAAAAATGAGCGCAGTCCTGTATGTAATAGAATAAGATTATTATTATTATGCCTTCTATTCATTCATTTAAATAGTTTCAGTTAATTTATTTTAAATTGAAATATTATTTAAAATAAATTCTGACCTATTCATAATAATCAGTGCTTGACATTAACTTTATTTGCTCTTCAGCCACTTTGGCTTGTGGTTTTCCAAAGTTACGAGCCATTCATGCCTTTTCACTGGCCACAATTTTGACGTTGATACCATGGGGAAAAACTGCCATATAGATATTTTTAATATTATCTCATAATTTGGCAGCAGGTACATTACTTTAAGACCTGACACACTGATCCAATATACTGTTACACATGTGTTTTCTTTCTCAACTGTTTATGTTCACTTAAAACATGACTGACTGTTTACGTGAATACTTGCCTAAACATGCATTTTGACATTATTTTGTGTGCATTAGTCTTCAGGGCTGCACGATCAATCGCAATTTACATGAAAGCGCACTTAAATCGAGTTGGCTTATCGCGATTATGAAATCGCAAATGCTGCGATTATTTTTTTTTTATGTGCAGCTGGTCATTGATGTACGGCTCTGTAAACGCTGCTCACTCTGAAAGCACTGTGAGCTTTAGTCACTTATAACGTGCATTTGAAAAAGCAACACGCGTCAAACATCTTTCCAAACATGAGAGGCATTTATGAGCCAACAACAGACAACATTTAATAACATGCTTTTACTCCAAACTCACTTCATAAGGACAGTTGAGCTCATCCTTCTGTGAGATGAACTTACACAGAATAAGGCAGTCGTGTGTTTATTAGTCGTGTTTAATCAATCAAAGCGTTTCAATCTTCTGTTTATTCAGATACAGCGATGATACCCATAAGGATTTCCTGGAATTATGTGTGTTATCATACTTCTGTGGTGGGGCATATTTGGTGTATGTGTGTGAGACGCCCTCTGGTGTTCAGATGGATATGATGTGTGTAGGGCTGTAATCTCCCAGTCGATTAGTTGATTATTTGGTTGATACGTTCTGGCTCGACCAAAATTCTGATTGGTCGATTTCATTTCATCAGTTTTGCCGCGTTCATTTCATCAGGTGGAAAGCACTAATTGCTAATGGGGGTGTTTTCAGAGCACCCCTGTTTCACAGGTAACAGTCTGTCTTCAGAACACCCCCCTTGTTTTCACGTCTTTTGGATTAGCCCAACCCACTGGAGAAGAGAGACAGATTGAAGAAAGTAGGCTACAGAAGGTTTGCTGAATATTATTATTTTATTAAAATGGACGTGCCTTTTATGTTTAAGAGTAAAAGCTTTAAGTTAATAGTCTATTCGTGTCTCAGCCGCGAAGTTGAGCTCCCATGTTCAGCCTCGCTCTGTGCGAAATGATAGTGTCTGTCAGTTATTATAATACATGACAAAAACAATTGTCTAAATTATGTTACATATTCCTCAAAAGTTCTTGTGATGATATCACTAGTTGACAACATAGTACTATTTTCGGAAATCATAGGCTATGGTATTGCGCAAGTGCACGTGATGCAACGCTGTCAGAGCCGACAGACTCGTGTCAGACTCATTTCAGTGCAAAATAATAAGGTCAAAAACGATTTAATATACTGCAGATAGCCTACTAGTTTTTTATGTTTATTTATAATTCATTTAGGCGGACAACAAGGCTACCAAGTACTGCGCACAGTGCGCAGCTAATTAATTTAAGTTTTTTTTTCCTAACGTAATTTTTAGTCGAAAATTTCTGGACTTTAGTCGACCAAGATTTTCTTTGGTTGATTACAGCCCTAGATGTGTGTGTGTGTGTGTGTGTGTGTGTGTGATACGCCCTCTGGTGTTCAGATGGATATGATGTGTGTGTGAGATGCCCTCTGGTGTTCACAGGGATATGTGGAGTGTGTGTGTTTGTGCGAGACGCCCTCTGGTGTTCAGATGGATATGATGTGTGTGTGTGTGTGTGTGTGTGTGTGTGTGTGTGTGAGGGAGCAGCGTTTACTACCGATCAGCCGCTGCACTGACAAGCTGCACATAAAATAATCGCAGCCTTTGCCAAATCGCGTGCGGTTTCATTGCGATTAATCGTGCAGCTCTATTTTGACTGTTTAAGTCCAGTAAGCAGCGAAAACCAGCTTTATTTGTGTGCACTTTGGGTGTGAGCTCAACATCTGCGGGAATGAGTACAATCATGTGCAATATGTGCAATCCCCCGCAGAAATTCATGCCCTGTAACAGCAACAATATTCATCCGGAGCAAATGAAACGAGTGTGTGAGGAGAGGCGGGTATAACTCTCTCTCTGAGAGATGAGAGAGAGAGAGAGCAGCTGCTGTCGTATATCTATTCTGAGGGAAATGTATTGGAAGCGTTTCAGATATTTCAGTATCAGTATGTATCGAAAAAATGAAATTTTTCACAACACTACATTGCACACAGTTTATTATTTCAGAGGACTTTTTAAAAGACTACAATTGAAAAAGGTATATATAAAGTTCAACCCGTGGCTAGTAGTGACTGTGTTACGCGCCACTGCTGAAATACACACGCATCTGGCGAATTGATGGGTGTTAATGTCGAATTCTGCTAATAATAAATAACACCTGAAAAGTGAGAGTCATGTAGTAAAGCATCTGGGGATGAAGCTGATTAATCATCCTGCTTTTCTTTGGGCACTTTATTATCAAGTGTTAAAATGTTAATTAGAATTGGCCAACGGTCACATCTGTTCCAAAACTCATAGTCCTGATGGAAATACGTGACCACGGACAGCCATGTGTCCTCATTTAAGCTGTTTAATTGTGATTTAAAGCTCAGATTTCTAAAACAGTTGCTGCTAACAGGGAACGTTCTCAGAACTGGCAAGGTTACGAACAAACGTTCTTCCAAAGTTATCTGGTCTTTAATAATGTTCTCAAAACATTATCACAAAAAAATTATCATAACTAAAAAAAAAACAGTTCTGTTTTTTTAATGTTTCGGAGAACGTTCAAAAGTAATGTTCCCATTATGTTTGAAGAATGATAAATGGGAGCTTCCCTTAATGTTTGTAAAAACGGAACATTAGGAAATAATGTTTCTTAGAACATATTTTTCGTTAGCCGGTATGTGTGAAGCATTGGTGACACTCTATAAAAATAACATGATTTTATTTCACGACTTGATTCTGATTGGTCAGATATTTTTGTATAATGACCTGTGTTGTGGGCTGTTTTTCAAAACTCTAAACATGCTGTAATAAATAATTTCAACTCATATCAATATTTCATGACCATTTAGGTTACTTGTTTATTTTTTTATAGGCTGTTCACAGCTTCGAGTCGACAGTCAACAATCTCAGTAAGTAGGCTAGGTAATGTGAGGTTAGGCGGTTCTTGTGTATGTGTGAATCAAAAGTGAAGTTATAGGTTCTCGACTCATATTTAGTGTACGGTTCAAGGCCTCGAACATCACTCAGCCCTTTGGAAGCCACACTCCCTCAAGTTTACATGAAAGGCACTTCAGAGTTTCTTAAGCAAGCTCTGAGATGAAATGACAGTAAGAACACACACTAGCATCATGCAGTGAGATGGAGTGTGTGTAGGAAGGGTTTAGTCTGACAAGTGATTCATTCTGCACAGGTGAGGAGGCAGCAAACTTCAAGCAAAGACGATAATGCTAATACATGTCACTGAGTAGTATTATATGTACTGAGGTTTCATTACCATAACTATGCTTTTTATAGTATGCTTACACAGTATGTGTGTGTCATAGCTCAATTAGAATTACAAAACTGAATTATTCCTGTTTTGGCGCAAACACTTGAATAAAATTATCGGCGTGGACATATACATAAATATACATACATACATACATATATAAATACATATATATATATATATATATATATATATAGAGAGAGAGAGAGAGAGAGAGAGAGAGAGAGAGAGAGAGAGAGAGAGAGAGAGAGAGAGAGAGAGAGAGAGAGAGAGAGAGAGAGAGAGAGAGAGAGAGAGAGAGAGAGAGAGAGAGAGAGAGAGAGAGAGAATAGGTGTCATATACAGGGTTTAGACAATGTAACTGAAACACTGGCCAATATAGTGTTGGAGGATTCATGCCTATATATGCGTGGCCTGGTGACCAATCTTCATTGATTTTACATTCCATCAGTAAGAGATTTAAAGGCATATCATGAAAATCTGACTTTTTCCGTGTTATAATCGGGTTCCCGTGTGCTTCTACCAACCCAGAAAACGTGAAAAGTGAACCCAGTAACTTCATTTTGGTGAGCCTTTCTCTGCAAGCATGTCAAAAAATAAGCAGATCAGATTTTGCTCATAGGAAGAGGATCTTATTATAATATTATCGGCCCTTAATCTGCACGTTTCCACCCACGGCACGACATTTGGTTTCGCAAGCAGACAAACAGTGACTAGTTCTGACGCAATGGCAAAAGTTTGAGCAAAGCATGAAACTGTTCTGTCGTTGAGCACAGACGAGCACTGAACACTATTGCCCAAAACATGTCACAGCAGTCTTATAAAGACCTCAGGAACTGTCAAACTTGTGTAAAAGTTAAGCATGTACTGAATAAATGTACATAAATGTATCCACTTACCATTCAGAAACGTCCAGGTGCGTCTAAAAGTTGCAACCTTTTCCTGAGTCTCTCTGTAAGGCTGCTCTCGCTACTGTTATTTCTGAAATTTGACTGAAATTTGCATGTTTTGTTATTGCTGGAGTATCTGAAGTAGGGCTGCACAATATATCGAAACATTATCGTTATCGCGATAATAGTATATGCGATATCCGTATCGCAGAGAATCCGTATCACATTTGTGTGATGCATGCATGCATAGGTTGTTTATCCAAATTCAAATGTGTCCTTACTATCTTTATACCCGCCTCCCCAGTAGGTGCTATTATGCTATTGGCTAGATCGGGCCCAAAGGGGAACCTAGTGGCTCAGAGCAGAGAGTGGAAAATAAAAACTAATGGCGGGAGTAGAGACAAGCGAGGAAAATGACAACAGCGAAGAACCAGTGCCTAAAGAGAACTGTACGTCTGAAATATGCCAATATGTTGGCTTCAGAGAAGACGTGTCATAAATGCAGGTACTGTGTAAGGGTCCGTTCACTTATCGCGTCTAAAAACGCATGGAAAGCGCAGCCGCGCCGCTATCTCCTTCTTTCCACAAGCGCTTGCGTCTGTTGTTGCTATGCAACCATGACCTGCGTGAGCTTGCGGAATTCTGAAAGGTTGAGATGTTCTCATCTCGTCGCGGCATAGGCGGGCCTGGGAAAATGTGCATCCATTTTGAGCGCGCTTGCCACGTGCCTGCATTTGAAATAACGAATTTGCACGGGCAAAAAACGTGATATGTGAACATAAGTGGCGGTGTCACTAAGTCGTGCCGGAAAATTTGGGCCACGTCGAGAGGAAACTAATCTCCACAGTCATCTGGAACGCAACCTCAGGGAGCTATATGAAGACTTCAATAAGTGTAAGCCCAAATCGACCAAAACTGCTAACGAAATGCCAAGTAACAATAACAGAGTCTCACAGACAACCATTAATCAAAGTGTTGCATGTGTAACGTTAAGTCCTTAACGTGACTATCAGAAGAATATCTATTAGCCTACCTGTTTATTTTAGTATGATCATTACATGATCATAGCATTTCTCTAGGGAAATGTTATATCGCAAGAAATATCGTTATCGCAATACTCAACAACAATATCGCCTATCGCATATTTTCCCAGTATCGTGCAGCCCTAATCTGAAGCACATGTAAAGGATCGGCCTCTTCTGAACGGAGGCGGAGCAGCGGCTCATTTGCATTTAAAGGGACACACACAAAAACTGTGTGTTTTTGCTCACACCCTAAAAAGGGCAAATTTGACAAGCTATAATAAATTATCTGGGGGGTATTTTGAGTTGAAATTTCACAGGCACATTCTGGGGACACCATAGATTTGTATTACATCTTGTGAAAAGGGGCATAATATGTCACCTTTATATTTGCACCTCGACTCTCCGGTTTCCACCAAAATCAAGTCAATATTCATGTTTGGGCTGCTGTAGCCAAACCTTTGGTCACTCGTGCCAATGCCAAATGTTGGTTTCATTGGTGCCAAGAGGTGCCTATCTATCTTGGACTGTGGACAATGTGAAACCTTGTTCTCTGATGAGTCCGCCTTCACTGAGAAACGCCAAAGACTGTTGTGTCCAGAGTAACGTTAGGATGATTCTAAGGGCCTTTTTTGGGGCCCCCGGAGATCGATTTTATTAATGGAATGGGTGAGGTAAGGGACCCAACCTCATATTTTTGCATAGGGCCCAAAATTGCTAGCGGCGCCCCGCTGTATTGGCCACAAAAGGAGGCCCTACACCCATGGGCGTCAGAAGAAAAAAAAAAGTGGGTGGGTCCTCCCCCAGAAAAATAATTACTGGAGTAACTGTTAAATACCATTTCATGTATTCTGGTGCCTTTTAATTAAAACAAGTAAACTAAACTCCACTTCACATCGGGCGGTTCTTTGCCTCCACGTCGTGCATTAAATGCACAGCTATCCGTGGATTATCCCGCTAATACCATGGTCATTTGCCAGCAATGACAACTTAAAGCTGTTACTGATGTTTGCAACGCAATATTTGACTGGAAGGGTACAACGGGCGGTTACTTTCGTCAGTTGCGGCTCGTTGAGAAATATAATGTAGCTATTCAGCGGAAATGGAGTTTAATTTATTAGGGAATTCCTCAAGTGGAAAGGATTTGACTGATGCCGCTATGAAAAGACAAATGCGCTGTAAGTAAGTGGGTCCAATATCATTGGTCTTAAAAAGTGGGTGGGTCTTGTCCCACCCATATACAATGGTTCCGACGCCCATGCCTACACCTATCAGGGCTGCCGATTTAACACATTAAAGAGATAGTTCACCCAAAAATTAAAATTAGCCCATGATTTACTCACCCTCAAGCCATCCTAGGTGTATATGACATTCTTCTTTCAGACGAATACAATCGGAGTTATATTAAAAAATGTCCTGGCTCTTCCAAGATTTATAATGGGAGTGAACGGCTGTATGTCTTTGGAAGTCCATCAAAGTGCATCTATTCATGATTAAAGTCCTCTACGGCTGTCCGGGGGTTAATAAAGGCCTCCTGTAGTGAAGCGATGCATTCATGCAAGAAAAATATCCATATTTAAAACTTTATCGACTAAAATAACTAGCTTCCGGCAGACGGCCGTACACATCGACTTACGGCGAAAGAGTAACACTTGAACTTGAATGGATCACAAGTGCCCAAACCTTTAATTTGGTCAGATATTTTTGTTTTTCTTCTTTTAAGAGGTGATTTAAATATGAATGGCTTAAAACAAACCTGTGCTGCGCCACGCTGGACACGTGACTGAAAACTATGAATTGTCTTCTGAATCCATAAAAGTTAATATCCTTAGGTATATCAGAAGAGTTTCTTCAGGGTTTTCAACCAAGTAGAACAGGATTTAAGATTATTAAGAAGAGCTGTTTGAAACTGAAAAGAAATGTTAGCGAAAGTGAGAGTTTCCTACTCAACGGTTGTCACAGACATAAAAGAGGAAAGTGTGAGAACAACGCATTTGATTTCACGATGCTATTACTCATTTTCATGTCCTCACAAACCTGTATGACTTAAGAACATAAATGATGACAGAATTTGCATTTTTGGGTGAATTATCTAGAGTTTAATGATGTTGTGCACCAGTCAAATGTCTGGGCAGCACAAGATCTGCATGATTTACTTAAGGCTAATATTTTCTGTAATGTGAATGTCAGAACAGCTGAAGACGGATTGATTTTTCATGTTTTGCTTATTCCCTCTTGCACTCTGAGTGCATTGTGGTCTTAATGGAAATACTCTGGTTGTGCCATAGAAAGATGGATGACATATGATGAGCTTCTCAGGAGATCTGAGTTAATAAACAGATAAAGGGTTGCAGAAAAATGTATTTTTATAGTTTTCGCAGATCTGCGTGAACAGGGATCATTTTGACAACCCAGTCGTTGGAAAAACTTTTCCATTTTTAGTAAATCATTCTGTAAAAGGTTAAGATGGAAAAACTTAACCTTAAAAAACTCAAACGGGAATTAAAAATGTTGCCTTTGTAAATAAGTGAAATAATCTTAAATATACACTCACCTAAAGGATTATTAGGAACACCATACTAATACTGTGTTTGACCCCCTTTCGCCTTCAGAACTGCCTTAATTCTACGTGGCATTGATTCAACAAGGTGCTGAAAGCATTCTTTAGAAATGTTGTCCCATATTGATAGGATAGCATCTTGCAGTTGATGGAGATTTGTGGGATGCACATCCAGGGCACGAAGCTCCCGTTCCACCACATCCCAAAGATGCTCTATTGGGTTGAGATCTGGTGACTGTGGAGGCCATTTTAGTACAGTGAACTCATTGTCATGTTCAAGAAACCAATTTGAAATGATTCGAGCTTTGTGACATGGTGCATTATCCTGCTGGAAGTAGCCATCAGAGGATGGGTACATGGTGGTCATAAAGGGATGGACATGGTCAGAAACAATGCTCAGGTAGGCCGTGGCATTTAAACGATGCCCAATTGGCACTAAGGGGCTTAAAGTGTGCCAAGAAAACATCCCCCACACCATTACACCACCACCACCAGCCTGCACAGTGGTAACAAGGCATGATGGATCTATGTTCTCATTCTGTTTACGCCAAATTCTGACTCTACCATCTGAATGTCTCAACAGAAATCGAGACTCATCAGACCAGGGAACATTTTTCCAGTCTTCAACTGTCCAATTTTGGTGAGCTCGTGCAAATTGTAGCCTCTTTTTCCTATTTGTAGTGGAGATGAGTGGTACCCGGTGGGGTCTTCTGCTGTTGTAGCCCATCCGCCTCAAGGTTGTGCGTGTTGTGGCTTCACAAATGCTTTGCTGCATACCTCGGTTGTAACGAGTGGTTATTTCAGTCAAAGTTGCTCTTCTATCAGCTTGAAT
Source organism: Rutilus rutilus (assembly GCF_951802725.1). NCBI lineage: Eukaryota > Metazoa > Chordata > Actinopteri > Cypriniformes > Leuciscidae > Rutilus > Rutilus rutilus. The sequence continues at coordinate 3,112,305 of NC_140213.1, read as the reverse complement.
CAGTCGGCCCATTCTCCTCTGACCTCTAGCATCAACAAGGCATTTTCGCCCACAGGACTGCCGCATACTGGATGTTTTTCCCTTTTCACACCATTCTTTGTAAACCCTAGAAATGGTTGTGCGTGAAAATCCCAGTAACTGAGCAGATTGTGAAATACTCAGACCGGCCCGTCTGGCACCAACAACCATGCCACGCTCAAAATTGCTTAAATCACCTTTCTTTCCCATTCTGACATTCAGTTTGGAGTTCAGGAGATTGTCTTGACCAGGACCACACCCCTAAATGCATTGAAGCAACTGCCATGTGATTGGTTGATTAGATAATTGCATTAATGAGAAATTGAACAGGTGTTCCTAATAATCCTTTAGGTGAGTGTATATCAATCAGAGCTAAATATATATATATATATAAAAAAAAAAAAGCAAAACCTGATACAAAATTTGAAGAAAGTTTTAAAGAAAATGTCTAAAACTTAAACTAAAAAAAAGAAAAAAAAGAAAAAAGAAGCTAATTCTAAATAATAACAAACACTATATATTATAAATACTTAAATAAACACTGATTTCATAGAAAAATGTTACATGTAAATCGGAGTTTTAAGAGATAAGGGAGGTCAGTGCTGATCATGGCCAGATGTTCTCCATCATTATCCATGATCCTGGATTTGGTTTGCATGCTAAAGACCCAATCTGATAAATCATTTGAAAGGCTTTAGATTGAGATTGAAACACACACATTTGTATGCATTACTGATCACATCCAAGCGCTTGAATGTTCTCAGACACTGGAGAAAACAGGAGGACTGATGGAGTGATGAACAGCAGCAGAAATATTTGGAATATTTGGAATTGCCAGTATCTGAATAATATATGAATTGTCTGATTTGCTGAGAGAGTAGAAGCAGATAATTTCAGACCGACTCTAATCCTCCACAGCAAGATTACTCTCTCTTTCTTCTCTCTCTCTCTCTCTCTCTCTCTCTCTCTCTCTCTCTCTCTCTCTCTCTCTCTCTCTCTCTCTCTCTCTCTCTCTAACACAAACACACACACACACGCGCGCACACACACACACACACACACACACACACACACACACACACACACACACGTGAATCCGGGTGAAGTGTGAGTGATGTGACTGCTATAAAGACATTTATCCGTCAGTCATCTCTGGAGCAGAAAGCTAGAGGTACTCATTCAGTTTTCTGTTTATGTGTTTCTTTTCTTCTTCCCCTTCTACATCATTGAACATCTAATTGTCTTTTCTTCCTCATGCCTCTCAATCTTTCCATCCATCTAAATTGCTCTGATAGGAACAGGTTCATGAATTGTATATTTGCACAGACAATCTCATGACCTTCCTGTGTTTGTCCATCAGTGTCTTGATGTGTGATTTAAAGCTGAATGGATGGTCAAATTGTGATTTAAGTTGTTTTATCCAGGTAAATTTATTATCATTGCAGCTGTAAAAAATGGATTCAGATTTAAGCAGCATGATCCCAAATTAACATTTTATTATTTATTTACTACTTTCTTAACTTTTGAGATTCCCAGCTAACAGGGAAGTTATGTACAAACGTTCATCCAGTGACATTAATATAACGTTTGTTAAAAGTTTTCTGGTCTTTAATAATGTTCTCAAAACGTTAGCGCAAAAAACGTTATCTATACATCGTTCGTGGATTTTTTTATTTATTTTTTTTTAAATGCTAATATGCGTTTTAGAATGTTTAGAGGATATTCAAAAACATTCCTGTAATGTTTGCAGAATGATAAAATGTAATGTTTTCTTAAAAAAAATTGTTAACGTTTAAAAACTGGACGTTTTGGAGATTGATCAGAAACAATGTTTCTATAAATGGGAACGCTAGAACAATTTTTTTATATTTTATGATCTTATTTTTTTAATATATATTATTTCTATTAGAGCTCATATTTGTAAGTGAGGTCAGCATTGGTCAAGACAGCACACATTAGTGAACATGAGTTCTTGCGTGGGTCACATGTGCCTGTTGACCTTTTAATATCCAAATGTGGCGACATGTGGCAGCGGGACGCCTGATTATGCACATGACTTCAGGAGCAAAATGTTCACAGTTGGTTCACCTCATTTGATTATAATGTCATTTTACCTAGTGCTTCGCACAAGTGTTGGCCATTTTACTTTATATGTTTTGCTTCGTGCATCTTCAGTTTGGTTTGCAGTGGGCTGGAAATAATGAAGTCATTTCAGTGGAAAGCTTCCTCAGCTTGAGTCCTGTGACGAGGTCAAAAACAAGGAACTTTGGAAGGCAACCAGTCTCATTTAAAAAGGCCTGATTATTTATTAAAGATGTACATATTACGAGACTCATGATGATTTTAAAGCAAACTGTGCAAAAATCGGTCATAAATTATTCTCATCAATTGATTGTGGTCCTTTTCCTGTGAGATTGAGCATTAGCTTTTGCTTATAAACAGAATTGTCTTTGATTTCAGAACTTTATAACCTTTGTTGAGTTATAAGTATGTATATTTTTTTAATCATATTTAATTTGAACTTAATATTTCTGGATTGCACCCAGCATTAGAGTTTGATTTGATTTGGTTTAGATCTGTACTGTAAACTCCAGAGGCTTACAATAACGGACTGAATGGTTCAAATCCTATATTTCTTTTATGGCTTTGCTGTGAGAGCTGTGGGTTAATGACGTGTGTATTCCCGCTGGTGAACTCAGAGGGCAGCCAGTATATTTGTGAAGCATGACACAGAGTTTATATGACAGAGGCTTAAAGCATGGCTGTTCTTACTTTATATATGAGCATGCAGATATACTGTATCTGTCAGCTGCTACAATCTCTGCTGAACTAAAGCATGGATACATGCGAGGACGCCTCATTAGAGGACATCACTGCTTAACACTGCTGACATCCTTTAGTTGTAGCAAATACAAAACCTCAGATTAAAAAAAGAAAGATTTATAAACGTTTTTTATTGGTTATAATGAATGTTAAAGGTACACTGTGGGTTTTTCTCCCATCTAGTGGTGAACTTGTATTTTGCATTCAAACGAATAGTGCTCTCTAGCGCCTCACTTTTTCAAATGCGTGTTGCAACTACGGTAGCCGTTATGTACCAAGAAGCTATGACAGCATGTCTTCCAATAGCACTTCATCAAGTTTAACTGTACATGTTGTACTGTTATGCTGCCTATATAATGAATTACACAACCAAGCAATGAAAAAAGCTTGTAATTTAGACCGTAACATTGACTTACCTGTCGAGAAGAAAGCAGGCACCTTCAGCGTCCCTTTTAAAGTCTTTCTCCTTCATTAGCTCTTTCCACCTGGGATATTCCCGATATTTACCCTCATTTTTTAAAATTCGCCAATCATGTTTCCTTTTAAGTATTTTTTCTTGCTTTTTTGGCGACGAGGATTCCTTGTCCTGTGGCTCGGCGTAAGTATGATCCTGCATTATGAAGTAACGTGCAGTGCAGCCTTTCAAATTTGCCGGGGCAGTGACAAGCGCCTCTCACTGATCTCCATGTCCGTTCCAGCTGGTTTCAGTCACGTGACGCTGGCTCTGAACGAAAACGCGCTGAGGTAGGCTAGTGCTTTTTGTCCCTCTCTGCTATCATAGTTTTTCAAAATGGCGGAACGACATGGAAGCCTCCTTGGACTTACCCGTCCAATGTAAATAAAGATAAGAAATTCTTCGCTTACGATGATAAGTCAGATCATTGGCAGAGGTCATTTTACACCAATGAGGACATATTTATGAATAAAGACATTGATTTTAGCTAATAAAATACTTCAAAAACTACACAGTGTACCTTTAAGGGGACTTTCCATTTGATCATTTTGAAAAACAGTATGGTAACATTTTTAAAGAACATTCAAAATGAACAAGTATGACGTTTAAAAAAATTGATGACTAAAACTCAACAACTAAACTACTAACAACTAAAACTTTTCAGGAAAGCAAATGATGCATGTTTTTGTGCTAACATTTTGAGAATATCATTAAATACTAGATGACTTTGAACGAATGTTCTGTTAACATTATTGGAAGAACGTTTGTTCATAACTTTGCCAATGCTCCCTGTTAGCTGGAATATTCTATTGACTTGATTTGAACTTTGAATATCTTTAGCTCTTAATTTAATCATATCAAAACTTGAGTAGCAGTAATGAAGCGTATTCAGTCATCTTAATAAGATAATGAGAGAAAACCAAATATCACTTGAAATTAGTTTCAAAGTGACACATCATTAATTTGAATTAAGAGTAAGAGGGATTCTACATGTTCGCTCATGCTTTTATCCACAACGCAGCAGATTAACTTTGGTGTTTTTAGCCCCCAACAGCGCCTTCCAGGCAGCGAGGGGATTGGGTAGGTTTAAGGTTGAGGTTAGGGTTAGCTGCCTCTAAGGAGCCATTGGGGGCTAAAAACACCATCGAGGATTAACTTTCACACTAACTGTGTGAGTTCTTCTCCAACCTTCAAACGGCTGCTATCAGGTCAGAACAAGAGCAATGAGTGAGTCTGGATCTGATGAATGGAGCTAGAGCAGCAATGAGGTGATGAAGAGCAACACAACATAATGACCGGCACTACCCAGAATGCACCTGTACCCCTCCCGACTGGTGACATCATACGCCAGATGGGAGCAATCAGAAAATTGCATGATAAATAGAGATGCTTTTTTTAAACCAGATGCTACTATCACAGGACAGTCACGTGAAGCGCATGTACTATAAAGCAAATCTCAAAATGCGTAATGCAATGTCATTTAAAGTTAAAAATGAAAGATAGCACATAAAGTTGGAATTATTTAACCCCCATTGCAAAATAGGTTTATTGGAAAAATGTACAGACTTTCAGCTGTTTCCAATGAACAAATCAAACAAGAGTAATTGAAATGGCTCAACACAACAAATGTTTCAAGTGGTTTCTCCAAATTCAACTGAAAATGCCAATTTTAATGACTTCTGCAGTGTCAAAATTATTCAACCCCCTGAATAAAATCCCTCACAACAGCACACATCTGCAAAACAGGTGTTGTCTCAAGCACACCTAATGCAGCTATTCAAGGGCTTTATTAGTTGCACCAGGTGTGCTTGAGCTAGAACACATGGAATATCGGAAAGTCAAAAGTAGTCAAAAGAATGTTAGTCAGAGTCAAAAGAATGGTCCAAAAAGTTAAGAGAAGACATCACTGACCTTCACAAACAAGGAACAGGAGACAATGTTCCTAGAGACACAGTTGGAAGCATAGTTTGCATGTTCAAAGTTAAAGGAACAGTGGTTTCACTACCTGGACGGGGCAGAAAAAGGCAGCAACCAGATTTCTGAGAAGGCAGGATCAGGAAAAACCCTTGAGTGACTGCAAAAGACTTGCAGCAAGACTTGGTGGCAAAAGGCACTGAAGTTTCAGCTTGCACAGTAAGCCACGTACTAAACTCCAAGACGTACACCACTACTGACCCAAAAGCTCAAGAAAAGTGCTCAAGATCATGTAAATAAGCCACAGAAGTTTTGGGGATTCTGTTCTGTGGAGCGATGAAACAAAACTGGAACTTTTCGGCCCTATAGATCAGTGGTATGTCTGGAGGAGGAAGAATGAAGCATATGCTGAAAAGAACAGCATGATGGGGCTCGGTGATGCTCTGCAGCTGCTTTACGTCCTCTGGCACTGGAAACCTGCAGCGTGTGGAAAACTAGATGGATTCATTGAAGTATCAGGGAATCCTAGGAGAAAGCATCATGCCATCAGTGAGGAAGCTGAAGCTTGGACCTTCCAACAGGACAATGATCCCAAGCATACCTCAAATCCCACCAAGGCCTGGTTGCAGAAGTCGTCCTGGAAGAGTCTACAGTGGCCATCTCAGTCACCTGACTTGAAACCCATAGAAAATCTCTGGTGGGATTTGAAGGAGGACATTGCAGCACGCAAAACCGAGAATATCACTGAACTGGAGGCCATTGCACATGAGAAATGGGCTAAGATTCCTCAGAAACGCTGGCAGAAGCTGGTGTCTGGTTATACATCTCATTTGCAGCAGCTCATAACAGCAGAAGGCTGCTCTACTAAATGCTAAACATGCTTGTCATGAAGGGGTTGAATCATTTTGAGACTGCAGAAGTCATAAAAAGTTAATCAAATTTGGGGAAACCACTTGAAACATTTGTTGTGTTGAGCCATTTCAATTATTTTTGTTTGATATGTTCATTGCAAACAGCTGAAATTCTGTACATTTTGCCAATAAACCTGATTTGCAATGGGGGTTGAATAATTGCGAATACAACTGTAGCCTACATTACCTGCATACATACAATATACATGAGTAAAGCAATATATACTATACAGCAAATCTCTACTATGTGATTGTTTATATCATACCAAAATGTAAACCATATTATTGCACAGCTCTCTATATAAATGTTGGATATATATTTCATCCAACTTTTAGCATACAGTATACTCACAGAAAGCAATATAAACTCTATGGTAAATCCTAAAATGTAATTATATTATTGCACAGCTCTATATATAAAGTTAGATATATAAGTATGTATATACTTTATTTGCAAACATACAGACTATGTGAGGAGCGATATATAGCAAATCTCAACTGCTTGACTGCTTTTGACATTGCAGAATGCAAACTATATTATCACCCAATTGTAATCTACTAATTCGACTATAAAACATGACCATTTTAAAAACATTAACATCATGCTTTTCTGCATTGAAACGGCGTGTATTGTGTAAAGAACTATACAAGTAACCTTGACTATCAAACAGGTCACAGCAGGAACAAGTTTTTGTTAACGCTATCCAAGACCCTTCATAACTATTAAAGTCTGTATAAAATGCCGTTTGCCAACAATTTTATTTCCATTATCTGGCTTATTTTAATTTATTACTTTGAGAGTAGGAGTTCATTTTATTTATTGTAATCTGATTGGATTGTGAATTTTTTTATTATTTTACTTAACATGCACCATTAAATCATGCACCAGGAACGGGACCCATTATGCCCACCTTGTTTTCCCCATATTCGCCATTGTTGCAGCTCCTCTCTTCCCAGTCTGTCAGTAACGCTCTGTTTACTTCCTGTCTCTATGAAGCAACTCCTTCTGAAAAGCACACTGTGCTCTGATTGGTCGGCTGGATCAGTGTGTTGTGATTGGTCAAGCACTTCGAGTGTGTTTGGGGAAATGTCCCGCCCCTCACCATAACCATCCCTTTATTCTGCGTATGAATTATTTAAATGAGGAATATTGTGACGTGTTCGTTCCCGGAAGAAACTCAAGACTACAATGGAGGCGTTTCAGGGAGTTCAGAAACACTGACACTGATATAGAGAAGAACTCCCGCTGGAGGGACTTTGTGCTCAAACAGCAAAAAGAAAGATGAACATGGGAAACAGCCCTAAAAAATTAAACGGGGTCATTTTAGCATGTCATGTTGACTTTAGGACTGAGAGTAATTGAATGCTCCATGTTTTCTCCCTTTTCTCACAGCATTTTCCAGCCGTCAGCGGGGCCTTAATGGATACTCCACATAATGGCAACGCGTCCCTTCAGACTTCCACCTCTAACCTCAACGCCAAACCAGCCGAGCCGGCAAAGGAGGCCAAGTACTCCACCGACACCATCTGGCTGTGGGTGGCTGTCATTGCAACCGTTTCCAACATTGTGGTGGTAGCAGTGGTGTGCGCCTGTGCCTTTTAGACCCAGTAGTGTTCAAGAACACAGCCTGAACTCCTTATCCGTCACCCGTTTGCACCTTAGCACAGTATTTAGTATGCAAGCAACAACCTTCTGTCTCCTTTCTCCAAAGATGCATTTGAGCGAACTTTAAGGCAGCTGAATGATCTTTTTTATTTTATTTTAATTTTAAATTAATGACAGCACTAATTCTTCAATAGATTTGTTTTGTTAGTTTTATTCATAAAATAGGTCGGCTACAGTTTGCTTGGTTATATAAGCCAGCATTGCGTAACATCTGTCAACTGTCCAGTTGTTGATCAACATGATAAAGTAAATCCCTGGGACATGCATGGATGGGACTCGAATACGTGTGCATGTTTCTGAGGGTCGGTGCATGCTAAATTAGACAGATGGTGGTTGTCAGACGAGTCTATGCATTAACTGGCATTAGTTCACACTGCTTCTGTGATTTTGCCCATTCCTCTTTATTTCTACCTCTACCAATGGAGTCAACACTCTTTTGGCCCACTGTTAGGCAGTCTAGGACTGATGTGAGCAATGTGATCGTACACGTGAAACTTGTCAGAAACGCAAAAGGAAAACCTTTCCGTATTTAGTACATCATTGTCGTGAAAACGTCCCTTTAGACTCTTTGGTTGAAAGTGGCACAGTGTTTCCCATTTTTCAGAAAATGGCTCATTGATAGTGTCTGCACGTTAAGCTTGGATAGGATAAGCGTTTTAACAACAAAACACATCACATTTCAATCGTCTGTAAATTTCCCACTATAATACCAACCGATTCCCTGCGCAGAGCCACTCAAACCCACTTATTTAATCGTTTTAATGCAGTCTCTTTTGTTAAAAACATTAGCCCTGTCAGCTTCAATCCGAGTTCATAGTTTAGTGTGTAAGATAATATAAGTGCATGAATGATGCTGAATCTCATCTCCCATGAGTTACAGATACAGATATGCCACCTCATTAATTCAATCAGAGCTCATTTTTCAACACCCAGAAGTCTTTATTCTGGTCACACAGTTACTAATGGTCTGCTGGATCTCTGAACTGAGACTTTTGTTCCAGCACGATTAATCAAACCGTGTTGGAGGAGGTTCAGGTTCAGAGGTTTAGCATGCAGTCACTCTGTGTTATTTCGCCCGAGTCGAAGTTATGCGTGAGCTCATTTTAGGGCTTTAATTCAGAGATGATATAGATAGTGTTCTCTGGCAGTCCTAACCCTTTATTGCACAATATTGTCTTTATATGTAGACATGTATCAAAAAGTGACAGTAAAGACATTTAATGTTACACGGGATTTTTACTTTCTATTCATCAAAGAAAACCAGTTTCCACCGAAATATGAAGCAGCACAACTGTTTTCAACATTGATCATAATAATAAATGTTTCTTGAGCATCAGCATATTCATAACTGTTTGCTAAATGATGTAAATATTAGAATGATGCTGAAAATTCAGCTTTGATCACTGGAATAAATGATATTTTACAGTATATTCGCTTAGAAAACAGATATTTGAAATGTTAATATTTCACAATATTACTGTTTTTACTGATCAAATCAATGCAGCTTTGGTGAGCAGAAGAGACGTCTTTAAAAAAGCATTGAAGTTATGTGTTGAAGCCAGTCTATAAATCTTTACAGATATCCATCGCTCCGCTTTGCTCTGTGGTGAAGCCGGCTGAAGGGTTGAAACCCTCTGCCTGTGTTTTCCTTCAGGAGTTTGGGAACAGGGCTGTGGTGTTTTTCTGGCCATAGTTTGATCTCAGAAATGTGGCACAGCCTAAACACCATTTGTGCGCTTGAACCCGGGGTCAATGGAGACGCAGGCGTCCATCACACACTCAACTACACCGCAATGTGCCTTAGGGAACATAATGCTGCCCATCCGTGCGCTCCGGTGTGGACACAGTGGGAATGATCGGTCTCATTTTGGAGGTGAGTTTTCTTTAAATTCGTTGTAGTCAATTTTAAGCTTCATTTACAGCCGGATTCTGCTTTCAGAGACATCAAGTGCGGCTTGGACTCACAGCATGAGGATCACATTCATGTAAAGACCAAAGGACGGACGGGGAATGGATTTACATTTACATTTAGTCATTTAGCGGACGCTTTTGTCCAAAGCGACTCACAAATTAGGACTAAATTAAGCGAAAACAATGCAAGAAGTGCTCAGAATACAAAGTGCAGGCATTGCTCAGAGTAGCACAAGCCAGACAAGGGAGGATTAAGGGAAAAGGAAAGGAACTTTTTATTTTTTTAAGGATTATAATCTTACAAAGATATGCAACATTAAGTTTGCTGGGATTCTGACCGGTCAATTGCATCACATAATTACGCATAATGATTTCTACACCGTACACTACTGGTAAAAAGTTTAAAATGTTTTTGAAAGAAGCCTCTTCTGCTCGCCGAGGATGCATTTATTTGAATCGTAAAGTAAAAACAGTAATATTGTGAAATGTTATTATCATTTAAAATAACTGTTTTCAATTTTAATATATTTTTATTTTATATGATTTATTTTTTATATAATATATTTAAAATGTCATTTATTCCTGTGATCAATATAATATGCTGATTTGGTTCCATAAAAATATGAAGCAGCACAACTGTTTTCAACACTGATAATAATCATAAATGTTTCTTGAGCATTAAATCATCATATTAGAAATGATTTTATATGGCAGCTTTGATCACAGGAATAAATTACACTTTACTATATATTCACACAGAGAACAGCTGTTTTAAATCGTAATACTATTTCACTTTATTACTGTTTTTACTGTATTTCAAATAAATGCAGCCTTTGTGAGAATAATAGCTTTCAAAAACTTTAAAAAAATCATGATTCCAAACTTTTGACCAATAGTGTATATTTGAATAATTGTGTAATAATAATTGGTGCCATTTGCTAGTTTTAAAAAATAAGTTCCATTCAATTTCATGTCTATTGATTTGGTAAGTAGCTGTGTAATAAGAGAGATAATGTACAGTCGTGTGTCTGTATTTTGTGATAATGACCATGGAAATTATCTCTTGCATTTTTGCTTTCAACCATTGAACTGGCCTTGAATCCATTCTGCAATAAAGAAAAGATCTCCACAGTTCAGAAACATGATTTTAAAGGGCAAGGCCGAGATGAGAGATCTGGAGCTGGTCCTCTGCATGCGCTTGTTGTTTGATTTTCGCCCATGATTCAAAACATCTTGACACTATTATTATGCATCATATATCCGAGGCTGTGTTTGCAAGGAGATGTCTGTGGTCTCTCCTGACCCTTTAACACGTCTCCTCTTGTCTTTCAGATTGAAAGGAACATGTTGCAGCCTAAAGGTTGCTTGTATTAAAGCATATTCTCACAATAATAAGATGCTTTGAGACACTTTGATGCAACGGCACAATGGGAACCTGCTTTAAAGACACTCAGAAGTGAAGGAGCTTGTTTGATTATCAAGTGAATTCCTGTTGGGGAAACAAAGCAGATTCATAATTTCAACATGCTCTGAATATCTGTAAAAAAGAAAAGAGATTTTTTTTTTTTTTTTTTGCTTGTTTGTTTTACAGTTGAATAACAATATGCATATGTGGGTTAAGCATTACTTTTGAGTTATTTGCATGTGTTGGAGACAGTTTGATTGAGAATCTCTTCCAAAGTGAGTAAACAACCAATTTAAAAAAAGAGACAACTTTATATTTTTTTTAGGACTGTCATTGACACAAAATATAGTTTTAATAATAATAATATGCATCTAATAGTTGATTTTTTTATATGCATTTATAAGTTAATAAAAAGATAAATGCATAGTAAATGAAATTGTATATGAATGGAGAAGATGCACTTTATTTATGCTGGTCAGTAGAAGAGTTTCATTATGATTTTCATTCAAACATCAGCTGTTCACACACTGCATATTCATTGCTCCTGATTGGTATTGAAATTTGTGAATGAATGAGTAACACCGGGCGATCTTTGTCATATACCTGATGCCAGCACAACAATACAGCATTGTTTCACACGCAAAAATCCAGTTAAAGTCATCACAGATTGCACTGTAAAATGTGTGAGAAGAACATGGAAAACGGGGGACAGTTGAGCTCATCTATCTTTATATAAATTACTAAAAAAACATATTGAAAATTACTTCTGTCACCTTATAAACAACAGCCATGAAGTGTCAGAATGTGTCTCACTTTACCTGGATTCAAAGTGATCTGAACTGTCACCTCCTCTATCATTAGTTTTACCTTAACTATATTGTAGTATTATTATAGCGCATTATTATAGCACATGATGCACACCTTAAAAAATCTTGATAATTGTACCCTTTTAATTCATGCCATTTTTGTTTGTATGATGATAAAGCATAAAAGTGACAAACGTGATTTCCTTTTATGAATCCAGCCACTTCTGAATCCAGTGTTTCGATGTGAGTGATACTAGCATGTTGGCAAATATCTCTCCTCTGCTGTTATTTTTATGCAAGTATCATTGTCTATACTGTACATACAAAATGTGTAAAAAGAATGGATTCCTCCATGTATTTTCTTCCAATGTTTGTATAATAAGTTATACTCACAGTACAGTACTTTTTTTCCATTTAATATTGGACACCACACCAAACAAGCTTATTTATTTGTCATTTTGATTTTTTGAACCTGTAGTAAAAGCTTAAAAAAAAAAAAAACTATTTAAGGAAGTTTTATCAAGGCTGCTTTTGTCTTTTTTACAGTATCTACAAGAACCAGTTTGTTTATTCGTATCAAGTGTCTAAATACTCTTAAGTGATGATGTTTTTCTGTACATTTGAAACACACTGAGTAGTTGGGAACAAGTGCATACTGTGCTGTGTTTACCCCTGCACCTTTGACCTGGAGTGACCTGTCTGTGTCCGTGTCTGGCTGTTCTGGGAGGCTTGACCATCTGCTACGAAATCGCTGTCTCTGCATATAATGGCCACAAAATCGTAATTGCGCACTACAAACAAGCCAGAGATCACTGATAAGAAGCATTCAGTTACGCAACACTAGCTCTCTCTCTGTCACACATTCTTCTTCCCTCTCACACATAGATGCATTCATTGCTCTCCAAAGAAGATCTGAGAAATGCGAGCCATTTCCATTTGCCCCAGAAGAAACTACAATGGTTTCGTCAGCAGGGATGAACTGGACCGTGCTGTGACCAGCCAAACCACATTGTCCTCTCAAATTTGTCTTCTAATTTACCCACGACAGTTTGAGTAAAATGCTGGACCAGACCCGGTCATCTGGTAACGGATCAACGGAAGGATGCAATCTTCTCTGATTGTGTGCAGTGCCATTAAACTACAGTCATTTCTGCTGTCTCTAATCACAGAGTTACAGAATCTGTTTTTCCACACGGCTTCTAAATATAGAGCTGGAAGCCAATTCTAATTTGAACATGATTGAGGATTATTGTGAGGATTACTATGTTTATCTCATTTTCAAAACAAGTTAACCTGTTACTGATGGGTAAAAGGAGATTATTTACCCACTTATTTCTATTTAAATGTGTTTTAAAAGTGAACCCCCCCCACAAAAAAAAAAAAAATCATAAAAAGTTTGGATTTATTTTTTGTACTGTCATTAATTGAGTTTTCATTCATTCTTTGAAAAAAAAAAATATATATATATGTATATATATTGCATAAAGATTATTTTTAGAATGTTTGGAACGATCTGAGTACGGAACTTACTTGAACCAACAGCTGGATTCTTTTCCATTCTACACTCATTGCCTTTGTGTCATCATGACCTCAAAACCCTTTTATCTCCAGCCTTTTATTATGCGCTATATTTTGTTTATTCACCATCCTCAAGGACCATCTGAACTTCTGGTCATAACATAGAGAGTGACTCAACAGTTGGTCTGTCTCATTCTACAGGGCCTTTTAATCTCTATGATAACGTTTAAGTTCATGCCGCCCACAGACTGGAACATTTAAGGTGCGATTACATTAGTGACATTTCGCGTACAAAAAGAGTTGTATATTGCCAATAAAACTGGAAGAGAGGGCTACTCTCTGAGAAAACAAAGGAAATTAACATTTGAACTCTCTTATTACCATCCCCATTCAAGACACGATCACACTTGAGTTGATCACCTCCCAATTTACACATCACTCCCTTCACCCATCCCTGCCTGAATTCACCCAAACATCTATATGGTTTAATATGAACAATTATCATACAGTATTATACATGTTTGGTATCATTTGAAATGTCTCAGTGCGACTGGTACAAAGGTCTCATTCCCACAGAAGTAAACCAGAAAGCTAATAAGGTGTGGAGAGTTTCGAGATATCTTGTTAACTGCTGTGGGTGTGCCCGCATGTAAATCAACTTCTGTCCCCAAGTAAGTCTGGGACGGTGATTAATGCAAATTCCCACTGAGAACTCATGTTTACATCTGAAAAGAGGTTTCTGCCTTGGTCTGAGTATTTAGGGAGACGCTAAAGAGGCTCGTGGCGATTTGTAACTCAGATTAACCCGTGATGCTGAGTGTATGCAGGCACTCTGCGTCATGTATTTAATAATGTCAAGTTCACATCTTCTCTCTTTATTCCAGAGCATTTGATGTTTTGTATTTATTATCTTTGAACTGATTATGAAATTGGCATGATACATTTACCTGGCATAATAAATTGTTACATTTGATTTTATTCCGACTGACTCTGAAATTGTTTTTCCAAGAAGATTAAACGGATTCGTATGTTACCGCAAGTTTTGCGTCAGATTAGTGACGACTAATATTTGGCACTAATTCAAGTGTACGTGTTTTGCAAAGACAAGAAGTGAATTTCCGTTTAGGACAGCAAAAGTGCTGCTTGACCAATCTAAATCTGGGTCTGTCTTACCTCTGTTTTAATTTAATATTACTTTAGATAAGTGTACGTGGGAAACCACAGCATGGCCAATCCAAAGCTATTATAAGACAAGTAAAGTTGGTTGACTTATATCTGTAGTAGTGGCCATACCTCTACTGAAGTAAACGTTACTTTTATTTGAAGTGTATGCAATCACGGGGGCTATACCAAAGTATCTTTGATCGTGTAAGCGTGAACGCGACCGATCTCAGGTATATAGCAATTACCTCTGTTTAGTGACCGAAGCTGGCGAGATTGTGATCGTGAGACCCGCGTTAAACAAGGCGTGAGGACCTCTGAGCAACATAGCTTCCTAATTAGAACAATCTAGAGTTAAATAGAACAATCAAATGTATTGCTAAACTATTATATAATTAACCAATAACCAATTGGCAATCTAACCTAAGTTCGAGGTCGTGATAAAATGGAGTCAGATAAAAGCTTGAATGGAATTAAATTACTTTGCCACGCGGAGAGACCTTCACCCGTTCTATCGGATGCCGCCTTTGGACCGATCTAGACGGGCTTACAGTAGCGATGTAAACCAAGCAGCTTTTCTGTTGGTCGGTGCAGCGAATTCATGTGACCAACTTGAATAGATGCAAAATAGGCTGGAAAAATAGACTTTTATCATCCTCACGCGAAGCTCCTGATAACGTGGATTTCTATTTGAATGATTTGATTTCTTCGAAATATTGCAGAGCAACGGTAAATAAGTTGTTTTATTGGGAGCCTCGTTTTCTCAAAAGTTGTGGAATTGTTTGCTTATTAAAATATGTACGTGATTTTTATTACTCTAGGCCTGTCTTAAGTAGCTTACAGAAAGTGAATGCTGGCATAACATCACAGGAGTGGCTTCAAAGAGCAAACCCATTTGAAACTATAAAAAGCTTTTCATGACCAGACAATGAACATACTCCAGATATAAGGGCACAAATGCGAAGCTGAGCAGCTCTTTAAAAGTCGTATTATTCAGGAAGTCATTCTTTGAAATGCTGCTCTTTAAGTGTTGGCCAAAACACACCACTGCCACGTTCATCTTCTCTATCTGCTGTGTTAGGGAGTGTAGGTCACGTTGACAGCAGTGATTAAGTTACCCATAAGAAGTAGTTTCCCAGAAGGACTCCACATGGTGTGGCGCTGAATCACCAGGTTCAGTTTACTGGACTTCCTTCCACGAATGCTCTTTTGCCTCTCACAGACACAGTGAGATATGGATCAAAACTTTGTTATGCTCTTCTAGCAAGAGTCCAAGATTATTAAGTCCTTGGCAGACATTCATTGGCAAAGACATTCAAAGCAACTGGAACAACAGGATTAAAATGAAAGTCTTCTATTTTATCAGTTACATATACTCTTAAAAATGTATTGGCATCGATGGTTTAAAGATGAACCTTTATGGAATCTTTACACTCCACAAAAGGTTCTTTAGATTATTAAAATGTTGTAGAAAAAATGGTTCTTTTCACTGGAAGGTTCTTTGGGGAACCAAAAATGGTTCTTCTATGCAATATTGCAAAAAAACCTTTTTGATCCCGTTTGATCTTACTTTTAAGAGTGTAAGCATACAATGCATACTTTAATTTCCAAAAGACAAATCTAATATCATATTCAGAGCAATGGGATAATATGAAAAAAATTCACGCCAAAATTCTCAGACTGAACATCAACAACTCAAAACAAGGCATCATATAATCTGAACTGAAACAAAAAGAGTGATTTCTGGACTTTTCAAGGATGTGACAGATTAACTTCAAGGTCTAGTTTTTCCACTGTCAGTCAGATAAAGAATCATATACAAAACCACCATCAGAAAAGAAAAAAATCACAATTAAACTAACTAAACATTTATCCTACACCAGAGTACAGCCTTCAACAGTCATTTTGTGATTTATGTAACCACTGCTGATGCAGTGAAGGAACCTCGAGCTCTTGATCTGTGCTATACGTGAGAGAACAGATGCTCCTCATGGCTGTCTCACATGGGAATCAAAAACAGATGAGAGACACATTCGCATTTCATCTGGGTAACATATATATTTAGTGCAGGCAGAGAGAAAATCTGTGCAGAGGTTTTCAACAGAGCCTCTGTTTCATACCAAGCTGCCTATTATACAGTATTTTAAGACATCATATGCTTTTTTGACCCAGTTATGTAAGACTTCTTTATATGTAGTTTTATATTTATTCTATTATGTAGGCTATGTACTGGTGAATGTACTGACAAGCATTTCAAAACTTCCTTATTACAAAGTGCACTTCTTTAAAGTGTACTTAAGTGTACTAAGAAAGTCTTTACACTTAAATGCACTTATTATTTTATATTATCTTCAAGAACATTTTTTTTTTTTTTTATACACTTCAAAGATTTGAAGTACACTACAAGTTTATGAAAGCAGGTCACTGGGTCAGTGAGTACCAGTTTCTGTTAGGATGCAAAATCAAATCATGCAGTGTGTTTGCAAAAGAGCCGTAAAATCAGAAGGCTGGAGACCCGAATCCTGTAGAGGCAAACCTCATGAACCCTATGAACACACAGAAAGCGATGTTGCATCATACTAAAAATGTCTTTTAACACAAAGTGTAACATGTGAGGTTGAGAAGCTTGGTTGAAGATTCACACAGCCAATCAAAGAGTCACATGCACCGGATTTATAGGACAATTACTTGAAATGAAAGGACTACCATGCTTTGAAAGAGAAAGAGGCATGGGTTCATTCGGGGGAGGGAGGCTGCAAGCGTTCAGGCCAGCCGCAAGAAGAAGGAATGCATCTGCCGAAGAATGAGAGAAAGCTAGGGAAAAGAGGGAAAGGCAGAGGAGGAGACAGGGTGGAAAGAGGGAGGGAATAGAGAAGTGTGTGTTTGTAAAGATGTGTATGTGTGTGTAGCATGGCTGTTGAATGAGTGGGCCTTGTGTAGCAGTATTCCGGCTGTCCATGTGTGTTTGTGTGTGTGTGCATTTGCACATGTTTGCGGGATACAGACCGCCGGCAACCGCTGACTGACGGAGAAACTCCACCACACACATTGGTGTTTCTCAAACTCAGCACAAGCCACCTTTGTACGCAGACACGTGTGAGTTTTCGCCTGTGCAATGAGAGGAATGACAGTGTGGAGAGCTCAATGCTTGAGTCTGCTGGTGCTCCCGATCCTGATCTCTCCGCTAGGAAATGCCCACCCGCAGTGCCTGGACTACAAGCCTCCATTCCAGCCTCCCGAGCCCCTGCTCTTCTGCAAGGAATATGCCAAATTTGGATGCTGTGACTTAGACAGGGATAACCAAATTTCCCAGCGCTTCAACCAGATCATGGACTACTTCGATCATTCGGGATTCATGGCCTGTGGGAAGTACATCCGCAGTATTCTTTGCCAGGTGAGTCTCAGGTCAGCATAATTCTGACTTTAATTAAAGTACAGCATGTGGATATTTTAACTTTAGCCCTTTAAGTTCTCTGTAGAATATAGAGACGTATAAGACAGGATTGTTGTATAAATGACGTAATTATATTCATTTTGAATAAATAACTTGATAATTAAGAGCAAATGTTAATAATGAATTGAATTATTCATGCAGTTTTGATGTAAGTGATGAGATTTTGTCTCATTCATCAGTGTTTATATACAGAGGAAGTTACATCATTGCGTGAGTTACATCATTTGTGTTTTGACTTTGCTTTTAGACGGCTGGATGACTTCTGCATTAGTAATGACTGAGCTATTTTTAGGAAGGATGACATCAGTATAAAATGTGAGATATCTATGAAAATTTCATGTGAATTTTACGCTTCAGTCTTAAAAAGAAACCGACACATGATCAGTCGAAGTCAACCAAAACTAAAATCTCACAGCTGATATGTGTCTTTATCTGAGTGTTGGCATTCAGGACACACCAACCAAAACTAGTGTCTGAATGTTAGTCACCTACTTACATAATTGACACTTCAAGGTTGCTGGGATTAAATTATGATATTTGAACATATGGTTTTGAGATTGCAGTGGGATTTAGGTTGGCAAAGGGAACACCTGATTTATTTGACTACTTAGTGGTGAAGCTGAGCTCAATGATTGCCTTTGTTGGAACATTTATCCCAGATACAGGGAGCTGCTTGTGTTCTCCAACCTGTAGGGAAGGGAAATATATGCTTCCTCTCACTAGGCATAGGATGTATCATATTCCTGTGCAAAGGTCAGGGCAACAGTGATATTAAATATATATAGAGAAAGAAACAACAAGAGTAGGAAAGGCTACTAAATATTCATGATACATCAGTTTTGAACCGATTAGGGGTGCGTTTCCCAAAAGCATCGTTAGCCAACTATGTTTCGCAAGTTCTGTCGTTATCAGCATAGTTCAACGAGTCGGTGTTTCCCGAAACCATCGTTCTAACGAACATTCGGAAACAGCATCGCAGAGTTGTGTGTTTGAGCGACAGATCTCGACCTGTGGTTAGAAGAAGAGTCTCTAGTTTGCATGACATGTGGACTTAATAAATCCTTATCTTGAGCAAAATAAGCAAGCTGACATTCAGTACAACCTGTGTCTTTTATTTAGAATACATACAAATGTCATTTACGTCATTTAGTTTGTCAAGAGATTTAAAGCACAGTTTTTTGAAGAGTGCGCATGTGTGAACGTGCTCATGTAAGAACGAGACTATGATGGAATCTCGAAATAAAGCGAAATAACTGAGAACAATGAGAAATAGTCCTCAGATGTCATGGCTGTAATTTATAGCAAAACATCTAGCATTAATTCGATCTCAAACAGATTAATTAAAAGTAGTTATTACTCCACCATGTGCGTGACGTCATAAACCAACGTGGTTGAACGACCATTTTGGCGACAAAACAGTTTCGGGAAACAGTCGTGACTAGCTAGTTGATTTCTTCAACGATGCATCGTACTATAGTAGTTAAGCAGGGAGTTACGCCGTTGTTCGGGAAACACACCCCTGATCGGCTACTAAATATTCATTTGAAACGATCTGATTGGTCGAACAGCATTCCAAGTGCCGATATTTCAACAGCACTGGGACTTTTCACTGTTTATATCAGCTTGTTTGTGCTTTCCAGATGTAATGAGGTTAGTAATCCAGGGAAGAAGGAGGCGGGAACCGGCAAACGTTTAACACTTTAATATATAAATTAACACAAAACCAATGTAAAAGTGGCAGCCCCTCATGGACAACTGCTTGCCACACCAGATTTCCGCCAGTCAATGGCGCCATGTGTCTGAAGGAAGGTATGCAATTTCAGATGCAGGCGGTGACTATACAGTTTTTCAGTTTTTCACCTACTATATAGAAGGGAAGTATGCAATTTCGGATGCAGCCTCTGTCTTTATGAGTGAGTCATTGAATTGTTCACTCAGCTGATTCGTGCAAAAATTCTGATTCATTCAGGAACATAACACCGCTACTGTTTGTTGCTTGGAGAAGTACTGGAAAAATCTGGGAAGTATTGTGTCGAAAATCTAAGTTACATACCTTCTTTTTTTACTGAAGTGTTATATAACAAGTGAGTTTATAACATCAATATCACACTCTCAATAATATTGCTGATATTGGCTGCAATTCAGAGGGTGCTCGTTTTATTGCATAAAGAGTAGAATGTTCCAAAATAATGAATATACAATCAGTAGTCTTATTCTCAGACATGCCATGTTCTCTAGGTCAGTGGTTCCCAATTCCAGTCCTCGTGACCCACTGCTCTGCACATTTTGTAGGTCTCTCTTATCTGACACACTCAGTTCAGTTCATGGAGTCTCTCCTAATGAGCTGATGATCTGGTTCAGGTGTGTTAAATAAGGGAGACATACAAAATGTGCAGAGCAGTGGGTCACGAGGACTAGAATTGGGAACCACTGCTCTAGGTCACACTTTTGGACACCCTCTTGAGGTTTATAATGTTATCACAGACCAGATACAGTACAAATGTTTGTTTCATACGGCATTCCTTATTCTGTTTCAACAGAGAAAAGCTTTCAGGGAAAGCTGTAAACTCATAATTGCCTAAAGAGTGAATGGCACAAACATGTAAGCTAATGGATTTGAGGTGCAGTGGGGCAAATGTGTTGATGAGTGAAACCCTGCTGAGACCATCTGTTGAACCAAATCCATCAGCGGTTTGATAACAACAGAGATTGTGATCTCCAGCAGAGTCTCATAATTACAGAACCATATAAACAAAATTATTTGAGGGACAGAAAAAGAGGAACACAATGACTGGACAAAAACTCACAATAGGATCAGAAGGTATGGATAGTACATCTGAAGAAAAGCGAGCGTGGGAATTGGAGCTTTTTTCAGCGTTGTTTAAAAAAAGTAGACACTTGGTATTGTACTCTGAAGCGTTTACTACAACCTCGCATGCAGTTTAAACATTCAATGTAACACCTCAACTAATCTCATATGATATCTATGAAGTACAATCAGATGAATAAGTCTGTTATTAGTCATCTGAGGGTGATATTTTACCACATGTCCTCAGAAATCATGAGTTTTTTTCTCTATGCTTGCAGGATATTACATAACCATGTGTGCTGTTTAGGAAATGCTGGACTCATTTATACCACATAACCCACAATACATAAAATAGGTTTATATTTTGTTTGAATTGCAATTAAACATCATTAGAGAGACCTGAAAGATTATTCATCTACATCTCGGCTACGTTACAAAGTCTGCAATGTGTTACAAGCGAGATACCCCATCGATCCAAACCACTTTCTGGTCCATTGTTTGTTTAATGTCATTGTAGTAATCTCAGATGATTTCCAGTCCCGAGCTGGCAGTCTCATTGCCAAGGCTGGCTCAGTCCTCTGATGGGTGTGGTGTTGTGGCTAAGGCATAATGAAGGCTTGGATAGTCCAAAATGTCCAAAAGTCACTGTATTTATAGCTCACATCATCATCACCAGCTGCTGGATTGAATCCCGGGATCCCGACAGCAGTGAAGACGTGCAAGACTGCCACGTTTGCCAGACTATGAGGAGGATGGAAATGAAAAGGCTTACACAGCAAATACATTTCGGATGAATTAGCTATTTGAGCATTTATAGGGTTAACTGAAGGTTTATTGATGATGGCAGCAAGTCAGTGTTTATGGGACAATGACAGGACGCTATTTTTTTTTATGGATCTATCAATTTATTAAAAAAAATGCAACTCATGCATTTAAAAAATCAAGGTTCTTTATTCAAAACATATTCAAGATGTATTCATATTCAAAATAAAGGTTCTTTATTGGCATTTATGGTTCTATGAAGAAAATGGGAAAAGGTTAATTAGTCAAATGTTCTTCACACAAAATGGCTTTTTAACAACCGTTTACTGAAAGGTTTGAGGATCCCAAAATCATTCTTCTATGGCAGTGGTTCCCAAACCTCATTAATGAGCTGATGAGTTGAATCAGGTGTGTTTGATTCGGGAGACAAAGAAAATGTGCAGTGTTGGGGGTACTCCAGGACAGGTTTGGGAACCACTGTTCTATGGTATCCATGCAAGAACAAAATATATATATATTGGAATCTTTATTTTTAAGAGTGTACTATGACTGTCCTGATATCATAAAGAGGGAAAACCATAATTACACAAATGTATATAGTATGTATATTATATATATATATATATATGCAACCTTTGAACACACAACCTTCTGATCTGGAGTCAGACACACTACGAGGTCCTGCACTTCTGTGAATTTGCTGAGCCAGTTATATGGTCTAGCAGTAAGGATTCATGAATTTTATAAAGACTTGA
This sequence comes from Rutilus rutilus, assembly GCF_951802725.1. Classification (NCBI taxonomy): domain Eukaryota; kingdom Metazoa; phylum Chordata; class Actinopteri; order Cypriniformes; family Leuciscidae; genus Rutilus; species Rutilus rutilus. The sequence continues at coordinate 3,089,938 of NC_140213.1, read as the reverse complement.
AGTCAAATTAGGGATTGTTTGACCTCGGCGTGATTTGAACACAGAACCTTCTGATCTGGAGTCAGACACGCTACCGTTGCACCACAAGGCCCTCCATTTCTGGGATTTTGCCCTGCATTTCTGAGAATTAGCTGAGCCAGTTATATGGTCTAGCACAGTGTTCTTCAACCCTGCTCCTGAAGGACCCCCAACACTGCACGACCCCTAAACACACCTGATTCAATTCATCAGCTCATTATCACATGGGTTAATGACCTGATGAGTTGAATCAGGTGTGTTTAGGGAGACAAAGAAAACATTCTAGCTGTGTCCCAATGTGAAGACTGCATCCTCCGAAGTCCGTATTTGAAGGCCGATTGTGTCACAGCGGCGCGATGAAGGACGTCCCAATTCAAAGGCTGCACACTTCGGAGGTCGCATTTGAAGGCCGATTGCGTCACCGCGGCGCGATGAAGGCTGTCCCAATTCAATTCTGCATCCTTCGAAGTCCGTATTCGAAGGCCGGTTGCGTCATCGCTGCGCGATGAAGGCTAAAGCGACGCCAAATGCACCCTTCGTTTCCCCGTGAAAGGAAGGATACATAAATGGACACTTAGCGGACTATCTTACCCTATTCTACCCCATAAGTCACCGCGCGCCGGTGACGACAGCATTTTTATAAAAAAAAAAAAAAAATGACGACCTAGAGTTCGGTGGTGGACGGCAAATTCACAAATGTAAGTATTATGTTTTCATTTACTCAAATAGCTAGTGAAACCTGAGTTAAAAGCCACAAGTTTTTCTTTCTTATAAACTTCATCTTAACTCTTAACTATTTTCAAGGTTGATACATTTAAACTATATACTTTTGTGTAGTTTAATGTAAAACAATGCATCATATTGTAAAATAACAATTTTGTAGTGTTGCTGTCCTGTGTGGGAAAATTACTTCGAGTATTAACGAAGTATGTAGTTCCTTACATATCACCACTGGTTATTTTGAAAATTAAAGTAACAAAATGTAGGCCTATTGTCACAAAATTAACAAATTGTTGCTAACTACAGCTCCGTCCCATTTCAAAGGGCGCATCTGAAGTGCTCGGACCGGTCTAGCTTACGGAGGATTGTTCTTGTCGCCTAGCAACAGTGACTGACAGCTGTCGATGAAGAGCGGGAGTAACATTCGCACTGGACTTTTTATATTCAACTGGGTTTTATATTCAAATAGGGTTGAAAACCTGTGTAAATATATTTACCATGGTTTATTTATGTGCATAATAAAAATAATACACTAGACTAGCCTACAAAATCACATCAAGGTAAGATATAAATGAACATTTGAATCGATCGGCTAAGCCGAAAGTACTTGACCTGAAACATCCGTACCATGTCCTCCAGTAAAATATAAAACATAAAAATGACAATAGCCAATTCTGGCTCCATAGCTGTTTACTCAATTATATCAAATTAGTTATCAGGATGGCAGCATACTCTCGCACCGTTGCTTGGCGCCTGGAGCGGTAATCGGGAACACGTGGTTGCGCAATAAGGAAATCCTACAAAGGCTACATGGTGCGTCGTTCGGAGGACGCATAGGCTGCATCATTTGAAGTCCGCGGCCTTCGAAGGACACAGCCTTTACATTGGGACACAGCTGCAGTGTTGGGGGTCCTTCAGGAGCAGGGTTGAAGAACACTGGTCTAGCAGTAAGGATTCATTAATTTTATAAAGATGGACTGCGCTTTTCCACTGCATGGTACAGTACGGCTTGGTTCGGTATGGCACGCTTTGGCGCTTTTCCACTGCATGGTATGGTACGGCTCGGTTCGGAACGACTCACTTATGGCGCATTTCCACTGCATGGTACGGTACGGTACGGCTCGCTTCGGCTCGCTTTAAATGGTACCACCTCTGTTGAGGTTCCAAGCGTACCGTACCGATACTAAAATGTGACGTGAAAACACTGCAGATCACTGATTGGTCAGACAGAATCATCTCTACCAGCGTCATTGTAAACCCGCTAGATTTAAATAGCCAGTAGACAACAGCCAACGCTGTAGCACCTGTTTTAAAAGTATTTGCTTCAAACTTCTAATAAACTTCTGCTATAAACTGGCTGAATCGTGGTCAGTGGACGAGGTACAGACGTTCCTCTCGTTGGTTGCCGAGGAGTGGATGGGGAAACACGGAATGAAAAATTCGCATTTAATATGATGATGTCATGGTAGTAAAGACGGCAACTATAACGATCAGTCCCACCCACTTTGAAGCGGTACTAACTGCAGTGGAAAAGCAGCGATTGTTTGACCTCAACGTGATTTGAACACGCAACCTTCTGATCTGGAGTCAGACGCACTACCGTTGCGCCACGAGGTCCTCCATTTCTGGGAATTTGCTGAGCCAGTTATATGGTCTAGCAGTAAGGATTCATGAATTTTATAAAAGATTTGCAGTCAAATTAGGGATTGTTTGACCTCGACGTGATTTGAACACGCAACCTTCTGATCTGGAGTCAGACGCGCTACCGTTGTGCCACGAGGTCCTCCATTTCTGGAAATTTGCTGAGCCAGTTATATGGTCTAGCAGTAAGGATTCATGAATTTGATAAAAGACTTGCAGTCAAATTAGGGATTGTTTGACCTTGACGTGATTTGAATACGCAACTTTCTGATCTGGAGCCACAAGGCCCTCCATTTCTGGGATTTTGCCCTGCATTTCTGAGCCAGTTATATGGTCTAGCAGTAAGGATTCATTAATTTTATAAAGACTTGCAGTTTAATTAGCGATTGTTTGACCTCAACGTGTTTTGAACACGCAACCTCCTGATCTGGAGTCAGACGCGCTACCGTTGCGCCACGAGGTCCTCCATTTCTGGAAATTTGCTGAGCCAGTTATATGGTCTAGCAGTAAGGATTCATGAATTTTATAAAAGATTTGCAGTCAAATTAGGGATTGTTTGACCTTGACGTGATTTCAACACGCAACCTTCTAATCTGGAGTCAGAAGGCCCTCCATTTCTGGGAATTTGCTGAGCCAGTTATATGGTCTAGCAGTAAGGATTCATGAATTTTACAAAAGACTTGCAGTTTAATTAGCGATTGTTTGACCTCAACGTGATTTGAACACGCAACCTTCTGATCTGGAGACAGACGCGCTACCGTTGCGCCACAAGGCCCTCCATTTCTGGGATTTTGCCCTGCATTTCTGAGCCAGTTATATGGTCTAGCAGTAAGGATTCATGAATTTTATAAAAGACTTGCGGTCAAATTAGCGATTGTTTGACCTCGACGTGATTTGAACACGCAACTTTCTGATCTGGAGTCAGAAGGCCCTCCATTTCTGGGAATTTGCTGAGCCAGTTATATGGTCTTGCAGTAAGGATTCATGACTTTTATAAAAGACTTGCAGTCAAATTAGGGATTGTTTGACCTTGACGTGATTTCAACACGCAACCTTCTAATCTGGAGTCAGAAGGCCCTCCATTTCTGGGAATTTGCTGAGCCAGTTATATGGTCTAGCAGTAAGGATTCATGAATTTTACAAAAGACTTGCAGTTTAATTAGCGATTGTTTGACCTCAACGTGATTTGAACACGCAACCTTCTGATCTGGAGTCAGACGCGCTACCGTTGCGCCACAAGGTCCTCCATTTCTGGGATTTTGCCCTGCATTTCTGAGAATTTGCTGAGCCAGTTATATGGTCTAGCAGTAAGGATTCATGACTTTTATAAAAGACTTGCGGTCAAATTAGGGATTGTTTGACCTCGACGTGATTTGAACACGTAACCTTCTGATCTGGAGTCAGACGCGCTACCGTTGCGCCACAAGGTCCTCCATTTCTGGGATTTTGCCCTGCATTTCTGAGAATTTGCTGAGCCAGTTATATGGTCTAGCAGCAAGGATTCATGAATTTTATAAAAGACTTGCGGTTTAATTAGCGATTGTTTGACCTCGACGTGATTTGAACACGCAACTTTCTGATCTGGAGTCAGACGCGCTACCGTTGCGCCACAAGGTCCTCCATTTCTGGGATTTTGCCCTGCATTTCTGAGAATTTGCTGAGCCAGTTATATGGTCTAGCAGCAAGGATTCATGAATTTTATAAAAGACTTGCGGTTTAATTAGCGATTGTTTGACCTCGACGTGATTTGAACACGTAACCTTCTGATCTGGAGTCAGACGCGCTACCGTTGCGCCACAAGGTCCTCCATTTCTGGGATTTTGCCCTGCATTTCTGAGAATTTGCTGAGCCAGTTATATGGTCTAGCAGCAAGGATTCATGAATTTTATAAAAGACTTGCGGTTTAATTAGCGATTGTTTGACCTCGACGTGATTTGAACACGTAACCTTCTGATCTGGAGTCAGACGCGCTACCGTTGCGCCACGAGGTCCTCCATTTCTGGGATTTTGCCCTGCATTTCTGAGAATTTGCTGAGCCAGTTATATGGTCTAGCAGTAAGGATTCATGACTTTTATAAAAGACTTGCGGTCAAATTAGGGATTGTTTGACCTCGACGTGATTTGAACACGTAACCTTCTGATCTGGAGTCAGACGCGCTACCGTTGCGCCACAAGGTCCTCCATTTCTGGGATTTTGCCCTGCATTTCTGAGAATTTGCTGAGCCAGTTATATGGTCTAACAGTAAGGATTCATGAATTTTATAAAGACTTGCGGTCAAATTAGGGATTGTTTGACCTCGACGTGATTTGAACACGCAACCTTCTGATCTGGAGTCAGACGCGCTACCGTTGTGCCACGAGGTCCTCCATTTCTGGAAATTTGCTGAGCCAGTTATATGGTCTAGCAGTAAGGATTCATGAATTTGATAAAAGACTTGCAGTCAAATTAGGGATTGTTTGACCTTGACGTGATTTGAATACGCAACTTTCTGATCTGGAGCCACAAGGCCCTCCATTTCTGGGATTTTGCCCTGCATTTCTGAGCCAGTTATATGGTCTAGCAGTAAGGATTCATTAATTTTATAAAGACTTGCAGTTTAATTAGCGATTGTTTGACCTCGACGTGATTTGAACACGCAACTTTCTGATCTGGAGTCAGACGCGCTACCGTTGCGCCACAAGGTCCTCCATTTCTGGGATTTTGCCCTGCATTTCTGAGAATTTGCTGAGCCAGTTATATGGTCTAGCAGCAAGGATTCATGAATTTTATAAAAGACTTGCGGTTTAATTAGCGATTGTTTGACCTCGACGTGATTTGAACACGTAACCTTCTGATCTGGAGTCAGACGCGCTACCGTTGCGCCACAAGGTCCTCCATTTCTGGGATTTTGCCCTGCATTTCTGAGAATTTGCTGAGCCAGTTATATGGTCTAGCAGCAAGGATTCATGAATTTTATAAAAGACTTGCGGTTTAATTAGCGATTGTTTGACCTCGACGTGATTTGAACACGTAACCTTCTGATCTGGAGTCAGACGCGCTACCGTTGCGCCACGAGGTCCTCCATTTCTGGGATTTTGCCCTGCATTTCTGAGAATTTGCTGAGCCAGTTATATGGTCTAGCACTAAGGATTCATGACTTTTATAAAAGACTTGCGGTCAAATTAGGGATTGTTTGACCTCGACGTGATTTGAACACGCAACCTTCTGATCTGGAGTCAGAAGGCCCTCCATTTCTGGGAATTTGCTGAGCCAGTTATATGGTCTAGCAGTAAGGATTCATGAATTTTATAAAAGACTTGCGGTTTAATTAGCGATTGTTTGACCTCGACGTGATTTGAACACGTAACCTTCTGATCTGGAGTCAGACGCGCTACCGTTGCGCCACGAGGTCCTCCATTTCTGGGATTTTGCCCTGCATTTCTGAGAATTTGCTGAGCCAGTTATATGGTCTAGCAGTAAGGATTCATGACTTTTATAAAAGACTTGCGGTCAAATTAGGGATTGTTTGACCTCGACGTGATTTGAACACGTAACCTTCTGATCTGGAGTCAGACGCGCTACCGTTGCGCCACAAGGTCCTCCATTTCTGGGATTTTGCCCTGCATTTCTGAGAATTTGCTGAGCCAGTTATATGGTCTAACAGTAAGGATTCATGAATTTTATAAAGACTTGCGGTCAAATTAGGGATTGTTTGACCTCGACGTGATTTGAACACGCAACCTTCTGATCTGGAGTCAGACGCGCTACCGTTGTGCCACGAGGTCCTCCATTTCTGGAAATTTGCTGAGCCAGTTATATGGTCTAGCAGTAAGGATTCATGAATTTGATAAAAGACTTGCAGTCAAATTAGGGATTGTTTGACCTTGACGTGATTTGAATACGCAACTTTCTGATCTGGAGCCACAAGGCCCTCCATTTCTGGGATTTTGCCCTGCATTTCTGAGCCAGTTATATGGTCTAGCAGTAAGGATTCATTAATTTTATAAAGACTTGCAGTTTAATTAGCGATTGTTTGACCTCAACGTGTTTTGAACACGCAACCTCCTGATCTGGAGTCAGACGCGCTACCGTTGCGCCACGAGGTCCTCCATTTCTGGAAATTTGCTGAGCCAGTTATATGGTCTAGCAGTAAGGATTCATGAATTTTATAAAAGATTTGCAGTCAAATTAGGGATTGTTTGACCTTGACGTGATTTCAACACGCAACCTTCTAATCTGGAGTCAGAAGGCCCTCCATTTCTGGGAATTTGCTGAGCCAGTTATATGGTCTAGCAGTAAGGATTCATGAATTTTACAAAAGACTTGCAGTTTAATTAGCGATTGTTTGACCTCAACGTGATTTGAACACGCAACCTTCTGATCTGGAGACAGACGCGCTACCGTTGCGCCACAAGGCCCTCCATTTCTGGGATTTTGCCCTGCATTTCTGAGCCAGTTATATGGTCTAGCAGTAAGGATTCATGAATTTTATAAAAGACTTGCGGTCAAATTAGCGATTGTTTGACCTCGACGTGATTTGAACACGCAACTTTCTGATCTGGAGTCAGAAGGCCCTCCATTTCTGGGAATTTGCTTAGCCAGTTATATGGTCTTGCAGTAAGGATTCATGACTTTTATAAAAGACTTGCAGTCAAATTAGGGATTGTTTGACCTTGACGTGATTTCAACACGCAACCTTCTAATCTGGAGTCAGAAGGCCCTCCATTTCTGGGAATTTGCTGAGCCAGTTATATGGTCTAGCAGTAAGGATTCATGAATTTTACAAAAGACTTGCAGTTTAATTAGCGATTGTTTGACCTCAACGTGATTTGAACACGCAACCTTCTGATCTGGAGTCAGACGCGCTACCGTTGCGCCACAAGGTCCTCCATTTCTGGGATTTTGCCCTGCATTTCTGAGAATTTGCTGAGCCAGTTATATGGTCTAGCAGTAAGGATTCATGACTTTTATAAAAGACTTGCGGTCAAATTAGGGATTGTTTGACCTCGACGTGATTTGAACACGTAACCTTCTGATCTGGAGTCAGACGCGCTACCGTTGCGCCACAAGGTCCTCCATTTCTGGGATTTTGCCCTGCATTTCTGAGAATTTGCTGAGCCAGTTATATGGTCTAGCAGCAAGGATTCATGAATTTTATAAAAGACTTGCGGTTTAATTAGCGATTGTTTGACCTCGACGTGATTTGAACACGCAACTTTCTGATCTGGAGTCAGACGCGCTACCGTTGCGCCACAAGGTCCTCCATTTCTGGGATTTTGCCCTGCATTTCTGAGAATTTGCTGAGCCAGTTATATGGTCTAGCAGCAAGGATTCATGAATTTTATAAAAGACTTGCGGTTTAATTAGCGATTGTTTGACCTCGACGTGATTTGAACACGTAACCTTCTGATCTGGAGTCAGACGCGCTACCGTTGCGCCACAAGGTCCTCCATTTCTGGGATTTTGCCCTGCATTTCTGAGAATTTGCTGAGCCAGTTATATGGTCTAGCAGCAAGGATTCATGAATTTTATAAAAGACTTGCGGTTTAATTAGCGATTGTTTGACCTCGACGTGATTTGAACACGTAACCTTCTGATCTGGAGTCAGACGCGCTACCGTTGCGCCACGAGGTCCTCCATTTCTGGGATTTTGCCCTGCATTTCTGAGAATTTGCTGAGCCAGTTATATGGTCTAGCACTAAGGATTCATGACTTTTATAAAAGACTTGCGGTCAAATTAGGGATTGTTTGACCTCGACGTGATTTGAACACGCAACCTTCTGATCTGGAGTCAGAAGGCCCTCCATTTCTGGGAATTTGCTGAGCCAGTTATATGGTCTAGCAGTAAGGATTCATGAATTTTATAAAAGACTTGCGGTTTAATTAGCGATTGTTTGACCTCGACGTGATTTGAACACGCAACCTTCTGATCTGGAGTCAGACGCGCTACCGTTGCGCCACGAGGTCCTCCATTTCTGGAAATTTGCTGAGCCAGTTATATGGTCTAGCAGTAAGGATTCATGAATTTTATAAAAGACTTGCGGTCAAATTAGGGATTGTTTGACCCTGACGTGATTTGAATACGCAACTTTCTGATCTGGAGACACAAGGCCCTCCATTTCTGGGATTTTGCCCTGCATTTCTGAGCCAGTTATATGGTCTAGCAGTAAGGATTCATTAATTTTATAAAGACTTGCAGTTTAATTAGCGATTGTTTGACCTCGACATGTTTTGAACACGCAACCTCCTGATCTGGGGCCCGTTCTTCGTACGTTGCTTAAAACATCCGAGATCAAATGAGACATCCAAGATGATATCATTGTGCTAATCATGATCTGGCTAACTCGGTTCTTCGAACACACTTATGATTAATGACACACTTATGACACACTTATGATATGATTAGTATAGCTGGATTGAGTCATCTGAGATAATTGCGCGTTCATGCGCTGGTTAAAAGGGGATATGTATCGATAGTAGAAACATTGATCAGCAACGCTGCTATTGGCTGCTCAGCGTGGGCGTGGCCAAAGAGTGCGCACAGTTTTTCTCCTTAGCAGAGCAAGAACTAATAGTCAAAGTTTATTCGGAATTTTAATGTTTAATTAAAACGCCAGGGAACACCTCAAAGTCTGCAAAAGCCAGGAGAGAGGGCTGGCAAAAAGTAGCAGACAATTTAAATCCGTTAGAAGTGGCCATGTTAGATGTTTTTATCACTTATTAGCCTAAATTTTTGTATTTTAATAATTGCATAATTACTTTGTTCATTGTAATGTCAGAGTCACCACACTAGAACATGGGAACAAATAAAAGTGAAGTACAAAAATATTCTACATAATGGTAATTTTTTGTTATATAGTCTCTTTTATAAAAGGCACTGTTAAATAAATGGTTTTCTGTTTATAAAAGCAACCAAGAAAAAGGCTGAGAAAAGAAAAGAAAAGATCTTAGTAGCCTATACTGTAAAATAATTTTTGCTGCATTAAATTAAGGCTGTATAGTCATTTCAACTGTTAAATCTTGAGTGATGAATTGCTTTGACTTGTGAAAGTGAAAACTGATAAACTTATGTTAATGTAAAAATATTAACACTTGTATCTGTTCCCAAGAAAGTGGTGGCTGAAATATGTGCAGTGGACATTTTCTAACTTTCCAAAGGAAAGAAAGTATAAGACTTTGTAATGTCCATTTGTTTCCATTGCACTGGACAGTGAATGAACCCTCTCAGATAACTGTCATATGGAGGAACTAGCCTACCTGCAAGTGCATAAATAACTTTACTTCATTTACACTTGTATGCTTTATGGCTGCAATATAAGTTGCAGGATTCCACATCTACAGAAAGGCCAACAGAAGAGTCTGCACCGACAGAGGACACATAGGCCTACAGGTGGGCAGTGTATAGCCAACGTCTCCTTTTATTTGTTGCATGAGGCATGTGTCTAATATCTCTTGTTGCAGGCACTTGACCACTGGCTTTTCTTTACAAAGAACAACTGAAATAAAACTCAAGGAACTAAGCATATTTGTATTTTATTAAACATTTAATGAAAAGTGTGTTTTTTTGGCAATGTTGTGTACTATGGCACATGCAACAATGTCACAGGCCCTGTCAGGTGTGCAACCCCTCAGACTTCTCAGACACTGAAATCTTCCCTTTAGTTAGCCAAAGTTAATTTCATTGTGTGCCCTTGTCCTGGCTAGAGCTGCATTGTAACTGGTTTGGGTCAGGGAATGGGGTCATAAAACACCTGTCTGCAGGAACATGTCATAATCACCTATGAAAAAATGCAGTTCTGTTAGGATCAGCATAAGTGTATGTAATACAGTGAGCTTGATATTTAATTGTGGAACTTTTCTTACCACTTTCAAATAATGTGCATAAATGTGAATCTCTGAAAATGCTTAAGTCATGCACAGATCCTGACCATTTTGCTTTCACATTTGTGATATGGAAGATTTTAGTTTTTTTTTTTATATAATATTACTAATCTGGAATATTAAGAATCACAATACTGGGCTGCACATTTACATTGTGAACCCTCTTTCTGTTCACATAATCCCCTTCATTGAGGCCTTGATGGCAGTCTATAGCCTACAGTCTACCAATCACGTTAGTGAAGCCTGAGTGACATATAGTGTAATCGGCATGGTCATGATTGCATGATCTTCATAAAAAATTATGATAGCCTAAAAAAAAGAAAAAAGAAAAAGAAAAAAGGCTTAAAAAAAAAAAAGCTTTACAACATTGGGTCTTAAGTGGCTTGGAAATGCCAAAAAAAAAAAAAAAAACTAAAACTGTTTTTTAAACCTAAAGGTAAATTCCGAATGACACGACAGACAGCACTTTCCATCAAGTTCTCCGCATCTCCAGTAGTGTAAAGGAAAGAGCCACTCGCAAATAATCTTAGGGCAATGCAAACAGTTTTTGCTGTAGCCTAGTTAAAGCCCGACTCCGACAAGTCGAAAATAAATGTGCGTTTCCAACAAATTAATAATGTAAACGATATCGCAGGAGTCACGAGAAAAAATATATATCTCAGAAAGTGCACTATCGCGCTGCGCTAGACTTCCCGTATCAGCTCCGCTTGCCGCAGTCTAATCCTGATAACATGAAATAAGCCTGCTCCCGAGCAGGTTTAAGATTGCGCACCTGTTGCTATGACAGCAAGTCCAGGATGAGCGTCGAAGAACCAAACAATCCAAGATCATGCCAAATCCCCAACAATCAAATCCAGCTAACTGAGTTAGCGACGTACGAAGAACGGGCCCCTGGAGTCAGACGCGCTACCGTTGCGCCACGAGGTCCTCCATTTCTGGGAATTTGCTGAGCCAGTTATATGGTCTAGCAGTAAGGATTCATGAATTTTATAAAAGACTTGCGGTTTAATTAGCGATTGTTTGACCTCAACGTGATTTGAACACGCAACCTTCTGATCTGGAGTCAGACTCGCTACCGTTGCGCCACAAGGCCCTCCATTTCTGGGATTTTGCCCTGCATTTCTGAGAATTTGCTGAGCTAGTTATATGGTCTAGCAGTAAGGATTCATGAATTTTATAAAGACTTGCAGTCAAATTAGGGATTGTTTGACCTCGATGTGATTTGAACACGCAACCTTCTGATCTGGAGTCAGACGCGCTACCGTTGCGCCACAAGGTCCTCCATTTCTGGGATTTTGCCCTGCATTTCTGAGAATTTGCTGAGCCAGTTATATGGTCTAGCAGTAAGGATTCATGAATTTTATAAACACTTGAAGTCAAATTAGGGATTGTTTGACCTCAACGTGATTTGAACACGCAACTTTCTGATCTGGAGTCAGAAGGCCCTCCATTTGTAGGAATTTGCTGAGCCAGTTATATGGTCTAGCAGTAAGGATTCATGAATTTTATAAAAGACTTGCGGTTTAATTAGTGATTGTTTGACCTCGACGTGATTTGAACACGCAACCTTCTGATCTGGAATCAGACGCGCTACCGTTGCGCCACAAGGACCTCCATTTATGGAAATTTGCTGAGCCAGTTATATGGTCTAGCAGTAAGGATTCATGAATTTTATAAAGACTTGCGGTCAAATTAGGGATTGTTTGACCTCGACGTGATTTGAACACGCAACCTTCTGATCTGGAGTCAGACGCGCTACCGTTGCACCACGAGGTCCTCCATTTCTGGAAATTTGCTGAGCCAGTTATATGGTCTAGCAGTAAGGATTCATGAATTTTATAAAAGACTTGCGGTCAAATTAGGGATTGTTTGACCTTGACGTGATTTGAATACGCAACTTTCTGATCTGGAGACACAAGGCCCTCCATTTCTGGGATTTTGCCCTGCATTTCTGAGCCAGTTATATGGTCTAGCAGTAAGGATTCATTAATTTTATAAAGACTTGCAGTTTAATTAGCGATTGTTTGACCTCGACATGTTTTGAACACGCAACCTCCTGATCTGGAGTCAGACGCGCTACCGTTGCGCCACGAGGTCCTCCATTTCTGGGAATTTGCTGAGCCAGTTATATGGTCTAGCAGTAAGGATTCATGAATTTTACAAAAGACTTGCGGTCAAATTAGGGATTGTTTGACCTCGACGACATTTGAAAACACAACCTTCTGATCTGGAGTCAGACGCGCTACCGTTGCGCCACGAGGTCCTCCATTGCTGGAAATTTGCTTAGCCAGTTATATGGTCTAGCAGTAAGGACTCATGAATTTTATAAAGACTTGCAGTCAAATTAGGGATTGTTTGACCTTGACGTGATTTGAACACGCAACCTTCTGATCTGGAGTCAGACGCGCTACCGTTGCGCCACGAGGCCCTCCAATTCTGGGATTTTGCCCTGCATTTCTGAGAATTTGCTGAGCCAGTTATATGGTCTAGCAGTAAGGATTCATGAATTTTATAAAAGACTTGCGGTCAAATTAGGGCTTGTTTGACCTCGACGTGATTTGAACACGCAACTTTCTGATCTGGAGTCAGACGCGCTACCGTTGCGCCACGAGGACCTCCATTTCTGGGATTTTGCCCTGCATTTCTGAGAATTTGCTGAGCCAGTTATATGGTCTAGCAGTAAGGATTCATGAATTTTATAAAGACTTGCAGTATAATTAGCGATTGTTTGACCTCGACGTGATTTGAACACGCAACTTTCTGATCTGGAGTCAGAAGGCCCTGCATTTCTGAGAATTTGCTGAGCCAGTTATATGGTCTAGCAGTAAGGATTCATGAATTTTATAAAGACTTGCAGTATAATTAGCGATTGTTTGACCTCGACATGATTTGAACACGCAACCTTCTGATCTGGAGTCAGACGCGCTACCGTTGCACCACGAGGTCCTCACTTTCTGGAAATTTGCTGAGCCAGTTATATGGTCTAGCAGTAAGGATTCATGAATTTTATGAAGACTTGCAGTCAAATTAGGGATTGTTTGACCTCGACGTGATTTGAACACGCAACCTTCTGATCTGGAGTCAGACGCGCTACCGTTGCGCCACGAGGTCCTCCATTTATGTAAATTTGCTGAGCCAGTTATATGGTCTAGCAGTAAGGATTCATGAATTTTATAAAAGACTTGCGGTCAAATTAGGGATTGTTTGACCTCGACGTGATTTGAACACGCAACCTTCTGATCTGGAGTCAGACGCGCTACCGTTGAGCCACGAGGTCCTCCATTTCTGGGATTTTGCCCTGCATTTCTGAGAATTTGCTGAGCCAGTTATATGGTCTAGCAGTAAGGATTCATGAATTTTACAAAAGACTTGCGGTCAAATTAGGGATTGTTTGACCTCGACGTGATTTGAACACGCAACCTTCTGATCTGGAGTCAGACGCGCTACCGTTGCGCCACGAGGTCCTCACTTTCTGGAAATTTGCTGAGCCAGTTATATGGTCTAGCAGTAAGGATTCATGAATTTTATAAAAGACTTGCGGTCAAATTAGGGATTGTTTGACCTCGACGTGATTTGAACACGCAACCTTCTGATCTGGAGTCAGACGCGCTACCGTTGCGCCACGAGGCCCTCCATTTCTGGGATTTTGCCCTGCATTTCTGAGCCAGTTATATGGTCTAGCAGTAAGGATTCATGAATTTTATAAAAGACTTGCGGTCAAATTAGGGATTGTTTGACCTCGACGTGATTTGAACGCGCAACCTTCTGATCTGGAGTCAGACGCGCTACCGTTGCGCCACAAGGTCCTCCATATATGGAAATTTGCTGAGCCAGTTATATGGTCTAGCAGTAAGGATTCATGAATTATATGAAGACTTGCAGTCAAATTAGGGATTGTTTGACCTCGACGTGATTTGAACACGCAACCTTCTGATCTGGAGTCAGACAAGCTACCGTTGCGCCACGAGGTCCTCCATTTATGGAAATTTGCTGAGCCAGTTATATGGTCTAGCAGTAAGGATTCATGAATTTTATGAAGACTTGCAGTCAAATTAGGGATTGTTTGACCTCGACGTGATTTGAACACGCAACCTTCTGATCTGGAGTCAGACGCGCTACCGTTGCGCCACGACGTCCTCCATTTATGGAAATTTGCTGAGCCAGTTATATGGTCTAGCAGTAAGGATTCATGAATTTTATGAAGACTTGCAGTCAAATTAGGGATTGTTTGACCTCGACGTGATTTGAACACGCAACCTTCTGATCTGGAGTCAGACGCGCTACCGTTGAGCCACGAGGTCCTCCATTTCTGGGATTTTGCCCTGCATTTCTGAGAATTTGCTGAGCCAGTTATATGGTCTAGCAGTAAGGATTCATGAATTTTACAAAAGACTTGCGGTCAAATTAGGGATTGTTTGACCTCGACGTGATTTGAACACGCAACCTTCTGATCTGGAGTCAGACGCGCTACCGT
>NC_140213.1:3062724-3070224 GCF_951802725.1 Rutilus rutilus | reverse complement strand
AGTCAGACAAGCTACCGTTGCGCCACGAGGTCCTCCATTTATGTAAATTTGCTGAGCCAGTTATATGGTCTAGCAGTAAGGATTCATGAATTTTATAAAAGACTTGCGGTCAAATTAGGGATTGTTTGACCTCGACGTGATTTGAACACGCAACCTTCTGATCTGGAGTGAGACGCGCTACCGTTGCTCCACGAGGCCCTCCATTTCTGGGATTTTGCCCTGCATTTCTGAGAATTTGCTGAGCCAGTTATATGGTCTAGCACTAAGGATTCATGAATTTTATAAAAGACTTGCGGTCAAATTAGGGATTGTTTGACCTCGACGTGATTTGAACACGCAACCTTCTGATCTGGAGTCAGACGCGCTACCGTTGAGCCACGAGGTCCTCCATTTCTGGGATTTTGCCCTGCATTTCTGAGAATTTGCTGAGCCAGTTATATGGTCTAGCAGTAAGGATTCATGAATTTTACAAAAGACTTGCGGTCAAATTAGGGATTGTTTGACCTCAACGTGATTTGAACACGCAACCTTCTGATCTGGAGTCAGACGCGCTACCGTTGCGCCACGAGGTCCTCACTTTCTGGAAATTTGCTGAGCCAGTTATATGGTCTAGCAGTAAGGATTCATGAATTTTATAAAAGAGTTGCGGTCAAATTAGGGATTGTTTGACCTCGACGTGATTTGAACACGCAACCTTCTGATCTGGAGTCAGACGCGCTAGCGTTGCGCCACGAGGCCCTCCATTTCTTGGATTTTGCCCTGCATTTCTGAGCCAGTTATATGGTCTAGCAGTAAGGATTCATGAATTTTATAAAAGACTTGCGGTCAAATTAGGGATTGTTTGACCTCGACGTGATTTGAATGCGCAACCTTCTGATCTGGAGTCAGACGCGCTACCGTTGCGCCACGAGGTCCTCCATTTATGGAAATTTGCTGAGCCAGTTATATGGTCTAGCAGTAAGGATTCATGAATTTTATGAAGACTTGCAGTCAAATTAGGGATTGTTTGACCTCGACGTGATTTGAACACGCAACCTTCTGATCTGGAGTCAGACAAGCTACCGTTGCGCCACGAGGTCCTCCATTTATGGAAATTTGCTGAGCCAGTTATATGGTCTAGCAGTAAGGATTCATGAATTTTATAAAAGACTTGCGGTCAAATTAGGGATTGTTTGACCTCGACGTGATTTGAACACGCAACCTTCTGATCTGGAGTCAGACAAGCTACCGTTGCGCCACGAGGTCCTCCATTTATGGAAATTTGCTGAGCCAGTTATATGGTCTAGCAGTAAGGATTCATGAATTTTATGAAGACTTGCAGTCAAATTAGGGATTGTTTGACCTCGACGTGATTTGAACACGCAACCTTCTGATCTGGAGTCAGACAAGCTACCGTTGCGCCACGAGGTCCTCCATTTATGGAAATTTGCTGAGCCAGTTATATGGTCTAGCAGTAAGGATTCATGAATTTTATGAAGACTTGCAGTCAAATTAGGGATTGTTTGACCTCGACGTGATTTGAACACGCAACCTTCTGATCTGGAGTCAGACGCTCTACCGTTGCGCCACGAGGCCCTCCATTTCTGGGATTTTGCCCTGCATTTCTGAGCCAGTTATATGGTCTAGCAGTAAGGATTCATGAATTTTATAAAAGACTTGCGGTCAAATTAGGGATTGTTTGACCTCGACGTGATTTGAACACGCAACCTTCTGATCTGGAGTCAGACGCGCTACCGTTGCGCCACGAGGCCCTCCATTTCTGGGATTTTGCCCTGCATTTCTGAGCCAGTTATATGGTCTAGCAGTAAGGATTCATGAATTTTATAAAAGACTTGCGGTCAAATTAGGGATTGTTTGACCTCGACGTGATTTGAACACGCAAACTTCTGATCTGGAGTCAGACGCGCTACTGTTGCGCCACGAGGTCCTCCATTTCTGGAAATTTGCTGAGCCAGTTATATGGTCTAGCAGTAAGGATTCATGAATTTTATAAAAGACTTGCGGTCAAATTAGGGATTGTTTGACCTCGACGCGATTTGAACACGCAACCTTCTGATCTGGAGTCAGACGCGCTACCGTTGCGCCACGAGGCCCTCCATTTCTGGGATTTTGCCCTGCATTTCTGAGAATTTGCTGAGCCAGTTATATGGTCTAGCACTAAGGATTCATGAATTTTATAAAAGACTTGCGGTCAAATTAGGGATTGTTTGACCTCGACATGATTTGAACACGCAACCTTCTGATCTGGAGTCAGACGCGCTACCGTTGAGCCACGAGGTCCTCCATTTCTGGGATTTTGCCCTGCATTTCTGAGAATTTGCTGAGCCAGTTATATGGTCTAGCAGTAAGGATTCATGAATTTTACAAAAGACTTGCGGTCAAATTAGGGATTGTTTGACCTCGACGTGATTTGAACACGCAACCTGGAGTAAGGAGTCAGACGCGAGGAATCTGGAGTCAGACGCGCTACCGTTGCGCCACGAGGTCCTCACTTTCTGGAAATTTGCTGAGCCAGTTATATGGTCTAGCAGTAAGGATTCATGAATTTTATGAAGACTTGCAGTCAAATTAGGGATTGTTTGACCTCGACGTGATTTGAACACGCAACCTTCTGATCTGGAGTCAGACGCGCTACCGTTGCGCCACGAGGTCCTCCATTTATGGAAATTTGCTGAGCCAGTTATATGGTCTAGCAGTAAGGATTCATGAATTTTATAAAAGACTTGCGGTCAAATTAGGGATTGTTTGACCTCGACGTGATTTGAACACGCAACCTTCTGATCTGGAGTCAGACGCGCTACCGTTGCGCCACGAGGCCCTCCATTTCTGGGATTTTGCCCTGCATTTCTGAGCCAGTTATATGGTCTAGCAGTAAGGATTCATGAATTTTATAAAAGACTTGCGGTCAAATTAGGGATTGTTTGACCTCGACGTGATTTGAACACGCAACCTTCTGATCTGGAGTCAGACGCGCTACCGTTGAGCCACGAGGTCCTCCATTTCTGGGATTTTGCCCTGCATTTCTGAGAATTTGCTGAGCCAGTTATATGGTCTAGCAGTAAGGATTCATGAATTTTACAAAAGACTTGCGGTCAAATTAGGGATTGTTTGACCTCGACGTGATTTGAACACGCAACCTTTTGATCTGGAGTCAGAGGCGCTACCGTTGCGCCACGAGGTCCTCACTTTCTGGAAATTTGCTGAGCCAGTTATATGGTCTAGCAGTAAGGATTCATGAATTTTATAAAAGACTTGCGGTCAAATTAGGGATTGTTTGACCTCGACGTGATTTGAACACGCAACCTTCTGATCTGGAGTCAGACGCGCTACCGTTGCGCCACGAGGCCCTCCATTTCTGGGATTTTGCCCTGCATTTCTGAGCCAGTTATATGGTCTAGCAGTAAGGATTCATGAATTTTATAAAAGACTTGCGGTCAAATTAGGGATTGTTTGACCTCGACGTGATTTGAACGCGCAACCTTCTGATCTGGAGTCAGACGCGCTACCGTTGCGCCACGAGGTCCTCCATTTATGGAAATTTGCTGAGCCAGTTATATGGTCTAGCAGTAAGGATTCATGAATTTTATGAAGACTTGCAGTCAAATTAGGGATTGTTTGACCTCGACGTGATTTGAACACGCAACCTTCTGATCTGGAGTCAGACAAGCTACCGTTGCGCCACGAGGTCCTCCATTTATGGAAATTTGCTGAGCCAGTTATATGGTCTAGCAGTAAGGATTCATGAATTTTATAAAAGACTTGCGGTCAAATTAGGGATTGTTTGACCTCGACGTGATTTGAACACGCAACCTTCTGATCTGGAGTCAGACACGCTACCGTTGAGCCACGAGGTCCTCCATTTCTGGGATTTTGCCCTGCATTTCTGAGAATTTGCTGAGCCAGTTATATGGTCTAGCAGTAAGGATTCATGAATTTTACAAAAGACTTGCGGTCAAATTAGGGATTGTTTGACCTCGACGTGATTTGAACACGCAACCTTCTGATCTGGAGTCAGACGCGCTACCGTTGCGCCACGAGGTCCTCACTTTCTGGAAATTTGCTGAGCCAGTTATATGGTCTAGCAGTAAGGATTCATGAATTTTATAAAAGACTTGCGGTCAAATTAGGGATTGTTTGACCTCGACGTGATTTGAACACGCAACTTTCTGATCTGGAGTGAGACGCGCTACCGTTGCGCCACGAGGCCCTCCATTTATGGAAATTTGCTGAGCCAGTTATATGGTCTAGCAGTAAGGATTCATGAATTTTATAAAAGACTTGCGGTCAAATTAGGGATTGTTTGACCTCGACGCGATTTGAACACGCAACCTTCTGATCTGGAGTCAGACGCGCTACCGTTGCGCCACGAGGCCCTCCATTTCTGGTATTTTGCCCTGTATTTCTGAGAATTTGCTGAGCCAGTTATATGGTCTAGCACTAAGGATTCATGAATTTTATAAAAGACTTGCGGTCAAATTAGGGATTGTTTGACCTCGACGTGATTTGAACACGCAACCTTCTGATCTGGAGTCAGACGCGCTACCGTTGCACCACGAGGCCCTACATTTCTGGGATTTTGCCCTGCATTTCTGAGCCAGTTATATGGTCTAGCAGTAAGGATTCATGAATTTTATAAAAGACTTGCGGTCAAATTAGGGATTGTTTGACCTCGACGTGATTTGAACACGCAAACTTCTGATCTGGAGTCAGACGCGCTACCGTTGCGCCACGAGGCCCTCCATTTCTGGGATTTTGCCCTGCATTTCTGAGCCAGTTATATGGTCTAGCAGTAAGGATTCATGAATTTTATAAAAGACTTGCGGTCAAATTAGGGATTGTTTGACCTCGACGTGATTTGAACACGCAAAATTCTGATCTGGAGTCAGACGCGCTACTGTTGCGCCACGAGGTCCTCCCTTTCTGGAAATTTGCTGAGCCAGTTATATGGTCTAGCAGTAAGGATTCATGAATTTTATAAAAGACTTGCGGTCAAATTAGGGATTGTTTGACCTCGACGCGATTTGAACATGCAACCTTCTGATCTGGAGTCAGACGCGCTACCGTTGCGCCACGAGGTCCTCCATTTATGGAAATTTGCTGAGCCAGTTATATGGTCTAGCAGTAAGGATTCATGAATTTTATAAAAGACTTGCGGTCAAATTAGGGATTGTTTGACCTCGACGTGATTTGAAAACGCAACCTTCTGATCTGGAGTCAGACGCGCTACCGTTGCGCCACGAGGTCCTCCATTTCTGGGATTTTGCCCTGCATTTCTGAGCCAGTTATATGGTCTAGCAGTAAGGATTCATGAATTTTATAAAAGACTTGCGGTCAAATTAGGGATTGTTTGACCTCGACGTGATTTGAACACGCAAACTTCTGATCTGGAGTCAGACGCGCTACTGTTGCGCCACGAGGTCCTTCATTTCTGGAAATTTGCTGAGCCAGTTATATGGTCTAGCAGTAAGGATTCATGAATTTTATAAAAGACTTGCGGTCAAATTAGGGATTGTTTGACCTCGACGCGATTTGAACATGCAACCTTCTGATCTGGAGTCAGACGCGCTACCGTTGCGCCACGAGGTCCTCCATTTATGGAAATTTGCTGAGCCAGTTATATGGTCTAGCAGTAAGGATTCATGAATTTTATAAAAGACTTGCGGTCAAATTAGGGATTGTTTGACCTCGACGTGATTTGAAAACGCAACCTTCTGATCTGGAGTCAGACGCGCTACCGTTGCGCCACGAGGTCCTCCATTTCTGGGATTTTGCCCTGCATTTCTGAGCCAGTTATATGGTCTAGCAGTAAGGATTCATGAATTTTATAAAAGACTTGCGGTCAAATTAGGGATTGTTTGACCTCGACGTGATTTGAACACGCAACCTTCTGATCTGGAGTCAGACGCGCTACCGTTGCGCCACGAGGACCTCCATTTATGGAAATTTGCTGAGCCAGTTATATGGTCTAGCAGTAAGGATTCATGAATTGTATAAAAGACTTGCGGTCAAATTAGGGATTGTTTGACCTCGACGTGATTTGAACACGCAACCTTCTGATCTGGAGTCAGACGCGCTACCGTTGCGCCACAAGGCCCTCCATTTCTGGGATTTTGCCCTGCATTTCTGAGAATTTGCTGAGCCAGTTATATGGTCTAGCAGTAAGGATTCATGAATTTTATAAAGACTTGCAGTTTAATTAGCGATTGTTTGACCTCGACGTGATTTGAACACGCAACTTTCTGATCTGGAGTCAGAAGGCCCTCCATTTCTGGGAATTTGCTGAGCCAGTTATATGGTCTAGCAGTAAGGATTCATGAATTTTACAAAAGACTTGCGGTCAAATTAGGGATTGTTTGACCTCGAAGTGATTTGAACACGAAACCTTCTGATCTGGAGTCAGACGCGCTACCGTTGCGCCATGAGGTCCTCCATTTATGGAAATTTGCTTAGCCAGTTATATGGTCTAGCAGTAAGGATTCATGAATTTTATGAAGACTTGCAGTCAAATTAGGGATTGTTTGACCTCGACGTGATTTGAACACGCAACCTTCTGATCTGGAGTCAGACGCGCTACCGTTGCGCCACGAGGTCCTCCATTTATGTAAATTTGCTGAGCCAGTTATATGGTCTAGCAGTAAGGATTCATGAATTTTATAAAAGACTTGCGGTCAAATTAGGGATTGTTTGACCTCGACGTGATTTGAACACGCAACCTTCTGATCTGGAGTCAGACGCGCTACCGTTGCGCCACGAGGTCCTCACTTTCTGGAAATTTGCTGAGCCAGTTATATGGTCTAGCAGTAAGGATTCATGAATTTTATAAAAGACTTGCGTTCAAATTAGGGATTGTTTGACCTCGACGTGATTTGAACACGCAACCTTCTGATCTGGAGTCAGACGCGCTACCGTTGCGCCACGAGGCCCTCCATTTCTGGGATTTTGCCCTGCATTTCTGAGCCAGTTATATGGTCTAGCAGTAAGGATTCATGAATTTTATAAAAGACTTGCTGTCAAATTAGGGATTGTTTGACCTCGACGTGATTTGAACGCGCAACCTTCTGATCTGGAGTCAGACGCGCTACCGTTGCGCCACGAGGTCCTCCATTTACGGAAATTTGCTGAGCCAGTTATATGGTCTAGCAGTAAGGATTCATGAATTTTATAAAAGACTTGCGGTCAAATTAGGGATTGTTTGACCTCGACGTGATTTGAACACGCAACTTTCTGATCTGGAGTGAGACGCGCTACCGTTGCGCCACGAGGCCCTCCATTTATGGAAATTTGCTGAGCCAGTTATATGGTCTAGCAGTAAGGATTCATGAATTTTATAAAAGACTTGCGGTCAAATTAGGGATTGTTTGACCTCGACGTGATTTGAACACGCAACCTTCTGATCTGGAGTCAGACGCGCTACCGTTGCGCCACGAGGCCCTCCATTTCTGGTATTTTGCCCTGTATTTCTGAGAATTTGCTGAGCCAGTTATATGGTCTAGCAGTAAG